>NC_026005.2:75156230-75306230 GCF_000442705.2 Elaeis guineensis | reverse complement strand
ACTAGATGATAGATCCGACAACTAGGTTAACCATCAACCTTCTTCAGGAAATCACAAGCTTAACAAGATTTATGTATTTATAACATGATAATATATGCGAAACTACCTCTTGTCTCAAGAAGGGTTTCTGTCGAACAAGCTTCTCCCAATTTCCATACTCAGTGATACGAAGAGGCCAATCATGTGACATGAATATATCTATCTGGCCCTTAACTTCCTTGAGCTTCATCACATCATACTCCCGCACATGGTATACAGATCGAATATCATTCGTATCATATGGAGGCATCTCATAATGTCCTGGTAGGAACATGTTTTAATAGCTCAGGTTAGTAAATTTCATAAGATAACTTGAATATTCAATTTAAGTATAGCATAAAATGATTAACACGAATGTCGGAAGAGGCATATAAGAATAAGATAACTATGTAAAAGGACATGTAGGAGCTGATATACCTCATTTGCAATGCAATATAGTTGACCCAACCAAAAGAAGAAATACGAAAAGAGAACTCCAGCAATTAATTAGTCAGACTACTTTTATAATTTGAAATAACAAAAAATAATGTTCCGGCAAAAATAAATGTTTCATGAAGAAGTTGACATGCTAAGCATAAATCCACAAATATAAACTTGCCTGAATGGTAATCCCTTGGCTTATAAATTCCTGAAAGCCCTCCAATTCGGATGTTGCCAAACTTAATCACTCCAGAATAGCCCAAGAAATATATGTTAGGTGCAGCCCATCCACCATAATACCTAGCAATGGAGCCAACAAGGTACAGATGCTTTCATAAGCACACAACTGAAAGTAGAAAACAAGATTCAAACAATACTAAAATACACCGTATTCCATGTAATTTGGTTGAATCCTAGTCACCATTAATATTTATCATCAATCACATCCTCCATCAGTGTAAGCTAATCTAAATCCTTCTTCATAACTTGAATACAGCATCTCTTAATTTCTCCCATACTCTTGTTTTCATGGGCTAACAATTCTCACCTTGTCATCTCAAGGTGCAGCATACAGATTTCAAGGTTGCAGACGACAATAACATAAAATGCAAATCTCCATCATTTGCTCCTCTATCCATATAACTCTTATGCTTCTTTTTATGGGTGGTATAGAACCTTTACATTTTGGAATTTTCATCTACACAATGCTGATATTATGTGCATAAACCTTCTTGACAAAATCCAACCACACAAGATTCTCTGTCTTGCTGCTCTCTTTCAAGATCCTCCTATAAGTTTAGCACATCATGATCGCACAAAAATTTGATGCACAGAGCCATATTATCATCCACTACAATAAAATTTTACAAAAATTTTATGAATCACCATCATCAGATCATCTCTCATGTAAGCTTGAAACTGCAGTGCCATCCTGAGTTTTATATTCCCATGCTAATGTTAGGATTAGCACGCGTGCATCCACAAGACACAGTGTTAGCATTTTGAACTAACAGGCATCCTGAGAAGTTAAACCAATTTCAAGGGACCAGGATTGAGAGCTGTTCCAGAATAACCATACTTTCCTTGATTTTTTGATAGTAAAAGGGATTATATAATGCTTTGCTTTTTGGAAATGTTTTGCTGTTAAACTTTTTTCAGCATTTCTATAATTTTAAATTTTTCAATTTTCAATTCTCAATGATTTTTGAGTCACAGAAACATTGCAGTAATGCACATCCAAATCCAATCCACAACTCAGTCCTTTGGCATACAAATGATTCTGAAAAACCACCACCCTTAATTAAAGATTTACAAATAAAGTATTAACATCAAAGAGTAATAATCTAGAGGCAATAAGATAAGCTTCATGCTCATTGTTTTTAAAAGCCTTTTGTAACTGTAATAGAAACTCACAGCTCCCATAAATAATTGGATGCTTCATGATTCCCACCAATGAATATGGTCGGGTATGGAGCCACTGCTTGTCCAGAGTAGTACTTCCAAAATGAGTTCATATTACGATACTTTGGTTTGACATTT
Source organism: Elaeis guineensis (assembly GCF_000442705.2). Classification (NCBI taxonomy): domain Eukaryota; kingdom Viridiplantae; phylum Streptophyta; class Magnoliopsida; order Arecales; family Arecaceae; genus Elaeis; species Elaeis guineensis. The sequence goes on along the minus strand of NC_026005.2, from coordinate 75,304,232 downwards.
AAGCTTTCTAGATCATTCTCATTCCTAATAGCCTGCTTAAACAGAGAAAATGATATAACAAGAGATAAAGAAATCTTCAAAATGGAATATTTTTATAGGAAAGCCGACAACATCATAAATTGGGTAGAAAGAAGAGTAAGCTACAATTATTGTCACATAAATTAAAAATTGAAGCAGCAACTTGAAAAATGTTCATCAGTATGATCTCAGCTTTCAATTAGACTTAATGAAAAACATATTAGTACAGACCACCTATTAGTTGTACTCATATGTCTCACATGGGTCAGAAGACATATTGTGTGTTTATTGCAAGGTGTGGGAGAACAACAAAGATACCTAACCAAATTGAAAAGGAAAGCTTACTAGTACCTAGTTAAAAATAACAAAAAAAATCTGCAATGGCACATTAATAAATTATGATATACAGCATATAAAAGTGTAATAGCCCAAGATGTCACCCAAAAAGGCTAGTTGGATGGTATTTGGTTTTGTAAAAGTATACAAGATGTAGCACTAAACACACACCCACACAAGTCTCACACGCTCCCCCCTTTTTAAGCTCTGGCATCCTTGCTAGCTAAGGGTCTAAATTCAGTCAAATTCAATCACAAACACCACAATCAGCCATAGTCATCCCAAAAAGAGTTCATGCTGCAACACCCATTAGCCCATATGGCCCATGGGCCAAGTCCACTCTAATACCATTTGAAATGACCCAGGATCTTGCACAAAAAAGGCCAAATGGAAGGTATTATTTGGTTCCTTAGTCCTATATAAGTATTCAAGATCTCCCCAACATACAACTGATGAGACTAGAGGACACTACAGCATGAGCCCTTTTAAAGACGACTATAGATCGATCATAGTATTTGTGATTGGATTTGAACCCTCATCTTGGAGAGAATGTTGGGGCTTAAATAAGGAGAGTGTGTCAAGACTCATATTTTTAGTCCCACATTGCTCATGTTATATAGGACCAAGGCTAGACTATTTGTTGAGGTCCTAACGTTGTTACATATGGTACCATAGCAAACCTAGCCAATAGCCTATATGGACTAAGGAAAACTACAACATGGGCTCTTTTGGGGCTGACTATAGGTCTATGGCGGTGTTTGTGATTGGATTTGATTGGATTTGGATCCTTAACCTAGCAAGGATACCAAATAGGGGAGTGTGAGGCGTGTGGGTGTGTGCTTGGTTCCACATTAGTTATTCATTGGGACAATCTTGGATACTCATATCTTCCAGCTTTTTTGGTGAGGTCTTGGATGGTTACAAAAAGTCTTCATAATGTTTCCAAAATTATAGCAGCTTGAGGCATTCAAATTTACACCCTATTTGGATGTTGGTGCAAGTGCACCAGTGGGATTTTTTTTTTTTTTTTTTTGTGTGGGGGGGGTGTGGTGGGGTGATGAAGTAGAGAGAAAATCAGCTGATTGGAGTCTTTTGAAATTCAAAATCCCTAAAATTTAGGGTAACAAAATCACCTTTTCAATGGAATCTAGCATCTAAAATTTCAAGGACTGTTTGTTCTGTGGTTTCTCTTGCCAGGGATTGTTTGTTTTGAGATTTCTCTTGATCCCATGATTTTCTACCCCCAATACTTCCCCTTCTGACACCTTCTCACATGCCACTATTAGGTGGATAAGCTACACAGTCATCCAAACAACCCGTTAGTGTTTGAAAATTCTCTATTATTGTGGAATTACTTTAGGGTCCATGTATTTGAACATGCTAATGAAGAAGCATATTCAATGCATCTAAGTGCTCGGAAACACAGATTACAACAACAAGCATATAAAACTCATGATGTATGAGATCCAAATTTATAGCATAATCATTATATGGCCCACTAGTTCTTCAGATAGAGGTTGCTCTAGCAAATGAAATGGTTTGCCGATATCAAGAAAAAATAAAAGTGTGCTTCCACATTAGGAATTTCATATGGATGACAATCAAATGAATCATTGTGGTATGATTTCTTTTTTAAAAAAAAAAAAAAAAAACTTATAGCATTAGTTTAGTTCCCCCATTCATTTCTTCATCTTAAAACATTCTAATTTTAGATCCACACATAGGCAATGCTAGGTTTAGGACCTAGCCATCATGAGGTTCAAGCAAGGGTACATAGAACTTATGCACGCTTGTTTGCAATGCACTAAATATTTGCATATCTAAGATGAGAGCAAACAAAAAACAAAATGCGGTTTTTTTTTTGTGGGGGAGGGGGGGTGTTGGAGGAAGGGGGGATTAGTAACACTTACCATGAAAATGCTTAGGCAAAAATATGTGGACTGTCAATTTCATCTAGGATCTAGGCTGGGACACAAAGTTGGTATATTACACATAATAGTAGAGAATCTCTTTAGAACAACAATAATTTTGATACTTGATCATCTAACTAAACTCGAACCCAATATATTAAGTTTCATGATACATAAAGGTTACCAAAGCTCGTTAAAGGCATGAATATGACACCATAAGGAAAGCAACTACACACAGTGCCAAAAAAGGTCCCAAAGAGAAAGCCCATGCATATAAGATGGGAGATGACCAATGAATTCATGAGAATACACCATAATCTTGGGTATCTTCCAAAAGGTTATGTGTATACAATTACAACATTATAAATCTGATTTATTTAATATCATGAGAAAAACCAAGTGGAACTGCATTTTTAACTTTTTTGTACCTTAGAGATGAAAAAAGTTCCCTATATGAAAAGTTATCATTTCCCCCATTCATCGACACACTTTCAAAGTCTCATGGCAGGCATCTCTCATCTAAGTTTTCCTATTCTATGAACATTTCCACCAATCTTAGAGGGTTGACATCAGGTAGATAGCCAGTCACAAAATATAATTAGTCGTTCCATGAAGCCTTCTCAACTTAAAGCTTTGCTGTACCCTATATTTGATGGGATAAAGCTTTAGATAATCATGAATAAGAAACCAAAAATATGAAGTTCACTGGTTAATTGCAGAAAGCCAGCACGTTAGTCCACAACCACAAGGGTGAACATCAGCTGAAAAATTAAGCTAATACCATGAAGAATTTAACAATAATGAAAACAAAAGATGACCTGGTGTTTGCTTCTGGAAAAAACAATTAATTTGTATCCTCTCCTGAATTATATAACTCTAAAATACGTCTAAGAACTACACTTTCCTTATTAAAGATAATCACAGGCTTTCTAAATTTAGTAAAAACTGTATTCCCATGGTATCCTACAAAGAAAGACACTAAATGCCTAGCCTAGAAATAAATTGTAACATATATGAATTGAAAATGCTAAAGAAATGGCCCTAGAAAATAGTACAAAAATTACACAAAAATAAAAAATATACACCTAGCCTCAACATACTAACACAAAGGCATCTTAATCAAAAATTTACACAAACCCGCCCCTACCTCAAAAGTATTGAAATTTAGGAGTGGAAATCAGCCAGAACAGCAGAACACGGACCTTTAACAAAATTAAATACCCGTAACTAAAACTATATCAAGGAATGGCCTGTCAACTACCTATTGAGAAACTATCATGCTTGATCTTTTTGTTTGTTGGGTTCTATGCAATCACTTAAGTTTCCATGCATTAGAAGCATTGTACTTTGAAAGAGAGTTCATCTTGAATCCTAGATATGAAGAGCATTAAATTAGTTGCAGTCACAATGAAACTTGAACAAAGAAAGGTGCAAGTAGAGTTTGTTCAAGGTCAAAACCAATCCCAAGCTTTAGTGATGGGATAATCAAAATAAATTTGTTGCATCGATGGTCAAGTTTTCCTTTGAAGGAATCACCAGTCATGATGTTGAACCCATTCCTATTTCTCCCCTTTCTTCTCTTTCTTGTAAGCACTAACTTTAAGCAACATAAACCACAAAATTTTGTACTCAAGTCCCCATGAATTTTAGTGAGACCTCTAGCCTTCCAAGTCCTTCCATTAGCCACATTTTGTCTCACCACATGATCTACTAGGTAGTCAAGGATCAGAATATAGATGATCCAAATTTCAATCTGATGTGAGAATTGTGTCTTATTATCACAGCGTCTGCTCAAGATATTCAATCATTCTCTATCAAAATGAAGCTTATGATCACAACCCACATTCATCACATTGTTGATGAAGTTCCCATACGATGATGCCAATAGAGAAGTGACCATTGTATGCAAATCCAGTTAGAAGTTAAACCTCCTAATTTTCAAAGTTTGATTGGACCAAAGTCCACAGTAATGCAAAAGTGTGATTTCTAGCAGTCTAGAATGAAAAGAAAATCCTAAAATGTGTGCTTAAGTCTTAATTTAGCAAATTTCATATAAATATTCCCTCTCATGCACCTTCCTCCCTTGCATAAAACAGACCTTAGTTCTATTAAAAAATTTTATGATATATGATTTAATTGACATCACCATGTAAGGTATCTTATGCAATGTTGGTTGGATGTGAGTGTACAAGAGAATTTGCCCTATGAACTTGCCCCTTCCATACACTTCTTTTTTGTTGCTTTATTGACCAAATAAATACATTTTACTTGATTACCTTAATAAATTAGCCAGCAATGTTATTTGAGGACTACTAGAGTATGCTTCATCCCAATATGAGTTGATATAGGGATGTTCTGGATACTGCAGAAAAAAACAAAGCAAACAATGTTCTTCCTTCAACAATCTCCGGTGCCTCATTCTGCCTACTTCAAGCTCATGACCCTATTTTCCTTAAAATGATCTAAATATATTTCCATTCAGTTCACACCCTCTTCACGTAGCATCTCGATAAATACACTGAGTGGGTCATAGTATAGTGAAGTATCATCCTACATCTAGCCTACAAATCCTTATCCAAAGATAGCAACCTGCCATTGCAAAGAAAAGTTTGCCTAACAATAACTCCCTCATCTATCAAATAGCTAGTCTGCGCTATTTTGCATGACCATACAACAAAATAACATATTCATACGTAACAGGGACCTTACCACAACAATTAGTTTCACACTACAAAATTAACTGGAAAATTAGTATGAAGAGTAATCTCCGTTAAATAAACATAAATTTAACTGAAAGCCGGGTCTTAGGTACTTAAATTAACTCCTCCACACACCAATATTACAAATTGCGAGCAGTTTATGCATGCAGATGGACCCAAAGCACTGAAATCCAAACATGCAAGTAGACGGATACCTGGAAGTCCCCGCAGCACAAAAGGAGGTCGATCTTGGTATTCTCCACTTCCTCCAGGTGCTTGAGCGTCGCATAGACCTTGTCGAGCTCTCCATGCATGCAGCCCTCGACCGCTATCTGATCCGAAGCAAATCCAAAACAACAGAGGGTCAAACCCTCATGTTCAATCGCATAAATTTGAAATAATCGGCGTGCGAAAGCACGGATTGAAGGTCTTCAAATCACTGGTGCTTGGTGGATCGATTAAAAGATAGAACAGTAGAGCGAGCAATCAAGATATAGATTCTTACCTTCATCGTTCTTCGGAGCGACGCCGCTGAAGAGCTCGGCCACCGGGGGGCAAAAAGACCACCTAGACGTGAGCGTTTCAAGGCGATAAGGGCGCGCCATAGCTAGGGCAGAGGGCTTTTATAGATGCTTGCTAGAGGCGGAGGCGGGAGTGTTAGCGGATCGGGTAGACCCGGAACCGACCCGTATTAGGCCCGATTTGGAACTGAGTGAGTACTGACTCGTAACGGAGTTGAGATACGCTGGGTGGAGCACTTTCGCCAGGAGCCATCTATTTCTACTGTTTTTTTTTGGTAGGTGAATGCGGAACATTAATAAAGATGAAAGGTCTGGCATACAAAGCATGGAACAACAAAAAAAAGTCTTGCACCCAAAAAACCAAAAAAAAGGTACAAGCTACAAGCACAAAAAGGCAAAAAAAAAACTAATATTATAATAAATAAGCACCATTTTGTGTATTACATAGTAAGGTATGAATTATAAAAGATAAATAAAATATGAGGAGATATCCTTTGTGCACCGTGGGCGGTGTTGAAACTTCGACGTGAAGTGCACTATCTTGTCCGATTGATTTACATAGCTATCGCTTTCCAACATATATTTAATACCTATAGTTTTATTTTTTTATTTAAAATTTTAAATGACAAAAATGTTCCTCTTCTTTAAAAAAAATTATGACATCCTGGATCAAATAATGACTTTCTACATACAGGATGTCATAATATGGTCCAAAAAATTATGACATCCTAACATATTATGATATTCTGCATCAAATTATGACTTTCTGCCAAAAACTTAGCACATCCGACAAGTACGGATCGATCCAACGAGAAATTGGATTTTAAAGTGTATTCAAATACTTGTTCAGACGAGCTTTAAAAAAAAAGAGAAGAGATTGTTTGTTGAATTATAAACTACCAAAGTAGTAAATCAATCAAATTTAAAGATAAATTATCCAAAAGATCTAGAGCTTTTGAATCCACCAGACCAATGAATTAAAGAGTCTTCTTATGGTTTCGCTTATAATGTCCTCTAATTAAGGTGTAAAACATGAACAAGCATAGATCATAAAGAGATTTAACACAACTATGATCCATCAAGTATTTTGCTTTCACCCTAATTAAGAGGCTTTTTCTTTCTCTCTTGTGTTACTCAAGTATAAGCTATGAAGGAATTCTGATCCAACTATAACTCATCAAAATTTTCACAAAAAAAAGAGAAGAAAGGGTTTAGAGAGTTGTGAGCCTTCTACCAAACATCCCCTCTTGCACCGAATCAAGTATGGCCTATAAAAGGATTCTGACCCAACAATAGCCCATCAAGTCTCTTGATATTTTTGTCCACCCACTTTCTAACGTGCATTGAATGCCTGTAGTTACGTTTTTTTCGTTTGAAATTTTAAAATGATGAAAATATCCCTGCTTTTTGGAAAAAAATATAACATCATGTGACATATTATGATATTCTGCATCAAATTATGACATCCTGCACGTCAAATTATGACTTTCTGTATGTAAGATGTCATAATATGGACATAAGATATCATAATTTTTTCTAAAAGAAAGGACATTTTCGTCATTTAAAATTTTCAACGAAAAAATAAAATTACAAGTATTAAATGCATATTTAAAAATGATAGCTATGTAGACCAATGAGATAAAATGATGTGCTCCATATCAGATTTTTTACATCGCTTATGGTACACAAAGAATTTCTCGAAGATAAGAACTATGCAAGTCCAACTAAGTAGCCCTTTGGAGTTCTAAACAAGATACTTGATAAAAAGAGTAATGCTGCATATGAAGCTAGCCTTTTTTGTATCAGAGTAAGCAAAAGAAATATGCTTTACACCCAACCTGAGATAAATGTGATAGATAGAGAGGCAATAGCAGAAATGACAAGTTGGCATTGAGTTGTAGATGGCCCATAAGATAATCCATATATAAGTAGAAAAATCATGTACCGTATGAACTGAAGTAACCTATATAAGATAAATTGACAGTAATATAAACATAACATCATTAATCTATCCATTAAAAGTTGATGTGAAACCCTGTCAGAATAGCCATGATATAAGAACTCCAGCGATGAGAGAAGCACGATAGTACAATAAATCCTGGATAAGAATATTATGTTGAATTGAAGTAGCAAGACAGATTTTGACTGTATGAAAATACTATTGAGAAGAAAGCAGTGTAAGGATAAGCTAACACATATTCTAAGCCCAAAATTGAAAAAAGTAGAGATTATAAACTCTTCAACCCTACCACCCAGCACATCGATAAACAACATAAAGGACTGGGATAAGTATTCAAACCATAGCAAAGACAAATAACCATCAAAATTTGATAAATGATTAGCAAGTAATCTATAATAATGATAGATGAAAAATTATTTATATCCTGAAAAAGCAACTCCATAATTATCTATCTGAAGAAGCAATTAGCCTTGCAATCAACATCCTATCGAGAATGCCAAATGAAATCACCAGCAAAAATTTTAGCAACAAAGTGGTCAGCCATCTGATTTGCTTCACGGTAGATGTGAGAGAACTTGAAATAACAAGAATTAATTTGCCAATATTTCAAATCTTGTAGTAGAGAAATATGAGAATACTTTGGATTCGTAGTATTATGCAATCACGAAACTACGATGGTAGATCCCCCTCAACCCAAATGTTGGCAGCATGTAAATCAAGGACAGCCACACGAACACTCAACCAGACCACAGTGAGCTCAACAAAAGAACTAAAAGTGAATGCAAAAATTTACCACTAGCTTGTAATGTGTTAGCCTTTTGGTCCCTGATTACATAAGTTATTGTTGCTTTATGAGAAAAAATCGGTGCATCAAAATTGACTTTAAGTGTGCCAGAGGGAGGAGCTAGCTAGGGGTGGCAAAAATCGATCCAACCTATTAATCCAATCACATTCGATCCATCTTAAACAGGTATAGATTTGGATTGAATGGATTCGGATCATAAACAGATTGATCCATTTAACCTATTTAATAATCGGATCAAGTTCAAATTTTAGATGACTGACCTATTTAATCTATTAATCAATTAATAAATGATTGAAAAAGATTGAGTCGGATAGAGTGGTAACCTGTAAACCCACATAGCTTAAACCCTTTAATATAAAATATCAGTTTGGCCTTTTCTCTCTCTTTCGATCTCTCAAACGATTTTTCATTTTGGACCTTTGGACTCTCTTCTCCTCCCATCCTCCGGTTCGACTTCTAGGATTTGATTTCTTGATTTCTTTCTTCACTCCTCTGTAGGTCCACTCCTCTTCTGGTGCTTCCACTTCCTCTCAACGATAGCCGAGCCTCCTTTACTCCTCCTTGGCTCTTTCGGTAGCCGCCTAGCCGGTGCTTCCAGCTTCCTCCGATGGTGGTCAGTTTTATCCTTCGATCCTCTTCGTTGTCCGTCCTTAAGAGGAGGATTTGTCAGCACTTAGCCGTTGCTGTTCCTCCTCCATCGTCAGTCTTCGAGATCTAGGATTTTTTCTCCTTCTCCCTTTTCCTCTTTCAGTAGCCGGTGCTTTCTTCTCCAACCAAAGACTGTGAGGATCTTTTCAAATAAGAATCTTACATGTTGTTGATCTATTTTTTAAAATTTTTTTTATCATCTTATGTCTCTTTATTTTTTTCGACCGTTGCTTCATATAGTTTGATGGTTATTATGATTAAATTTTTGAATTTTAGTTGTAGATTGTTAAATTATTAGTATTTTGTAAAAGGAAGAATAGTTTTTTTTTTGAATTTTTGATGTAAAAGTTGCGGTCTTTTGCAGATTGGAAAGGTAGGATGTAGAGTGGAATAGATGGCAAATCATTACTTGAGTTTCAGTTCTTTTAAGATTTTGATTGTTTGCATAGTTAAGTATGGTGCAGAATTAGTTTGTTTGATGCTACACTCATATAACTCTTTCATTTTTTGCCACTATACAGATAATTATATTTTTTTATAATTTTGATCCTTGTATTCCCTAATTGAGCTACTGTGTATATTTTAGTTTGCTTTTTGTACAGTGTATACTTGATTCAGAGAATGAAATTACATCTTCCTACCGAAAAAAAAGTTTTTTTATTTTTTATGTCTGATTTTGATGTTTATATTTAAGTTTGTTGTTAAGATTAAAAAAATAAGTCAAAATTTAAATAGTATTGGATAAAAAATAATTAATTTTCTTTAACAATCAGAGTAAACAGGTCGGATTAGGTTGGATTTAGTACATATATTATTTATTTAGTAAACAGGTTAAATGGGTTGGGTCGGATTAATTAAACGGATTAAACGGTTCAGATCGGATGACCTATTTTATAAATAGATCGGATTCATATTTGATGTTTCTGATCTGATCTGCATCTGATCCAATTCATTTGTGATCCGATCTGATTCGATTGCCATCTCTAGAGCTAGCCATATTATCAAGTTATTAAAAAGAGAAGAAATAGATGAAGTAAAGCTACCATAATACCTCGTCGGCATAGTTGAAGTAGAGCGGCAACATTAACAATTGAAATAGAGAAAATATAAGCTCTGTGAACAATTTGTGTAGGCAATGAGGCAACATTATTAAAGATTTTTTCATAGTGCGCCTGCGATAGCAACCATGCCACATGTGTCGCAAATACTCTGTCATTTTTCTTCCAAGAAATTAGAAATAAATTCAAACAACCCTGGCAAAGAAGAAGGACAGAAATGTATTTGATACATATGGCATAACTGGTACTAATAAGCTCAAGCAAAAGAACAAGAACAAATTACATGATTACATTCTTCATTCTCATTAGAACAGGGATCATAGTTCCTAACGTGTGAAGGAAGGATACCACAATAGCCAAGCATATCTTTGTAAGGCAGCCTCTCCCAAGCAAGTCTCCACCAAAAGATTTTGATTCGATTAGAAATAGATAGCCTCCAAATGTTATGCCAATAAAATTATCATTGAGAAGATTGTCTAAATAAAAACAATATAGAAATATCTCTAATCATAATATGTTTTAGATTGTCCCCAAACCAGCTGATCTGACCATGTTTCTTGTGGAATAGGAAGACAAAGGATATCAGTCATCATGTCAGCAGAGAAAAATTGCTGCAACTAATCAACTAGTCAGTTTCTATTGGAAGAGAAAGTGATTCAAGTTGACATAAAAAGAAAGGATATATATATATATATATATATATATAAAAAAAATATATATATATATATATATATATATAAAGAAAAGTAGAACATGCCTTGAAAGGAAGAACAAATAATCAGGGGTCTGAATATACATTGATGGAGTCACCAAATCCAATAAGCCATTGAAATTGGAACTAAATTTGTATAACAACAGCATATATATTTCTGCAAATAGATGACTAATTACACGATCTATAATATTAGAACAAAAACTAGAAAAATAATATATAGCTTGCACAACTTCAGCCCATAAAGTAGAAGAATCCAAAATAACCTAAGTAGCTAACTTACATAGACTAAATTGCCAATGCTGACAGGTGAGTACAGGCCTAACCCACCATCCAGTTTTGGCAAGCAAACATTTTTCCAAGCAATAGGGTGAAAGGCCCTTTTATTTGGTGAACGACCCCATAAAAATATCTTGAATTTCTTCTGAAGTTTCTGAATAATAAATAAAGAAATAGCAATAGAAGACAACACATATAAAAAAAATAGAAAAAAAACTAATTGTAGTAAAGTTTCTCATCTTGTGAAGGATAAAAACTTCCATTTCCAACCATCAATTTTATGGTTAACCCTGCTGAGTATAGGTTGAAAATGAGAAAACTTAATAGGCAAAGTAGATTAAGGAACACCCAAATACTACCATGCTAACCAATTTTTAGAAATATGAAATATATGATGAATTCGGGATTTAACAACAACAGATATAGAAGGATTAAAAAAAATGTGAGACTTTGTGTAATTCACTGCTTGACCAGAATGATAGTAATACACATCAATAAGAGCAGTAAGGTAGACAGCATCTTTCACGATAACATGAGAAATAAGGATGCAATCATCAGCATAAAAAGATGAAAAATGAATAACGATCTATATACTTTTAGCAACTAATTTGTATAGCACAATGCAATAAGTTAGAGAAGACCTGAGAATAAAATGAATAAGTATGGTGACACTAGACAACCCTGACTAAGTCTCGGAGAAACTGTAAACCAACATATAGGTGAGCTATTAATAAGTAATGCAAATTGAGCCACAGAGAGATGAGCATGGATTCAAAAATAAATCTATTAGAAAAACCAAACTAATGAAGTATGTGAATGAGAAACTGTCAATGGACTCTATCATAAGCCTTCTCTATATCAAATTTTAGCATCATTAAGTATCTAAGTCATGGGGCCCTAAACACTAAATGCATGAGTTCTTGGGCTAATAAAATGGAAGAACTGATGTAGCAACCCAGCAAAAAAGCACCTTGCTTGAGGAAATTAAAAAGGAAATGATCAGCTTGAGTCTGTTAACAAGTACCTTTCCCACAATTTTATATACATGTTACAAAGACTAATACGATGCTAATCCGAAGGATTCTAGAGATTCAATTTTTTGGGTAGTAGAGTTATAGAAGCAGTAGGGCTGTCAAAATGGACTTGGCCCACAAGGTCGGCCCGGCCCAACCATATAAATGGGGTGGCTGGGCTGCCATATGAATAGCCCAAATAACAACTGGGCCTGTTTGGCCCACCCTACATCAGCCCAAGGGCTAATATGGGTTAGACCGGACTAGCCCAGGTGGGCCATGAAAATTTTAAAAAAAAATTCTGTTACTATTAAGTTTCTAATTTCAAATGTCTAATCACTCTGGCAGGCTGAGAGCCTGGGACCCTAAGTTTTTTAATCCCAACTCCAGACCGCTGCCCCACATCGCTAGTCGCCGCCGCCACCCTACTGCCCCCACATCGTCGGCCGCCGCCGCCCCGCTGCCCCCACATCATTGCAGGACGATCGCCTCCGTCGAGCAGCAGGACGACCGCCTCTATCAGTTCCTCTTCCTTTCGCCCCCTCCTCCTCGTCATCGGTGCCACTGCCTCCGACCTTCGAATCCGATCACGAAGCCCCACATCGCCGGTCCTCTCCTCCTTCCGCCAATGGATGCGCTCCATCCAACTTTCAACGATCTCCCTCCTCCTTTGAGCCCCTCTTTTTTTTCATTGACCGATGCCCCTCCTCCTTTCTGACCGTTGCCGACCAGCGGACGATCGACACCGTCGATCAGATGATTCCCCTCCTCCTCCTTATCGCCGGTGCTGCCACTCCGAGTCAGGCTCCAGAGTTCGATCTCTCCCTCTCAGGCTCTCTGCCTCTCTTAATCTCTCTCCATCGCCGGCCCCCTCCTCTCTCGGTTTCTATCCTGATCTTTCAAGGCCCATGGGCTGGCCCGGCCCGGCCCACGGTCCTTATAGGACTGGGCTGGGCTTGCAATATTATGTCCCATTTTTTGGATGGGTCTAGCCCGCCCCACCCATCAAATTTTAAGCCCTTATGGGCCGGGCCGGACCGACCCTTTTTGACAGTACTAATTGAAAATAAGTAGAGTTGAAAAAGTCCTGAATAGTAAGAACAACCTTTGGCTTAATTAGATTCAAATAATATTAGGGAAAAAAAAAGATAGAAATCCATCTAGACCTAGCATGTCTGGGTTTATAGACATCAAAGCCGAATAAATCTCATTCTTAGTAACTTCTTTGATTAAGTTATTAGCCGATGCAGAATCAATGTGGTTAGAAATCGAAGGGTTAACAATGCATCCAATGCCATCCCCAACTATCCATCTTTGTATAAAATGGCTATCCATCATAGCCCTAATTTGATCAGGCTTAGCAATATAATCTCCTTAAGGAGAATCAAGCCAATGAGTTAGATTTCTATGGCAACATAAGACAATAGATTGGTAAAAAAAAAATAATCTAGTATTAGCATCACTTGCCAAGAGCCACTCTATTATAGTTTTCTACAAAAAAAGAATCTCTTATCGATGTAAATTAGTATGATATTCAGCAAGAAGAGCCAATAATCATGAATGTAAGTATTGAGGCAAACCTCCATATATGAGATTCTTGCATTTACAATTGATAGATATCATCATACAACTATTGCCCAGTGAGAAATAGATTATCTATTCTCCTTTTCTATCTCCTCAGTGCTCTATGGACATTATCAAGTAGTAAGATCAGCTTGAGCCTTGGTGAATAATTTTCTTTGCAAACCCATGCATGTCGAATAACATCATGACGTCCTTGAAAGGTTAACCAAAATTTCTCAAACCTAAAAGGATTAGAACCCCTATTGACTTTATCGTTGATTGAGATAAGCAATGGATAATGGTCAAATGCAACTCTAGCCAAATGATAAACCACGATCTCAGGGTAAAGGTTTAACCAATGGTCAAACATAAAAATACGATCAATTCTCTCCCAAATCCTACTAAGCCGAATTGACTATTATACAAAGTATATAAAGGATCTTGAAAATCCAAATCCACAAGACCTGTTTGCCTAATAAATGCTCTAAACTCATATAACATTTGATCTACAGCAAATGGTTTCCCTTCACTCGTATCCTCAGTATTAAGAAGAAAGTTAAAGTCAGCAAGAAGAAGGAAGGGACAATTGAGGGATAAGACATCAGCAACCTGAGACCAAATTTGGTGATGCAAAGCAGCAAAATTGCTTGTATAAACAACATTTAATATCCAGGTAGGATCGTTTGGAGAGGAAATGACACCAAAAGCAATATGCTATTCACCTGTATAAACTATATATCCCCAAGATTCTTTTTCCAAACTATTAAAATACCATTAGACAAGCCAACTGATGGAATCATATATATGTTTCATCTAGGAGCAAACACCTTACGTACATAGTAAAGGATTGTAACATCAAGTCTAGTTTCAAGAAAACAAAGAACATCCAGGTTGTGTGTTCTCATAAAGGTCTTAGGATAACTAACAAAGGTGGACTTTGCAATCCTCCGATAATTTCAAGCTAAAATTTTCATGGAGACGTAAGAGGATTATGGATCGAGACCCGACTCGGACCCATAGTATTAGAACTTGACGATGATTCAACATGTATAGCCAAAGGGTTATCCGTGGACTCAACTGCACTTTGCAACCAATCAGTTAGTTTGCAATTGAATAACCATAGTCTCATAAGAAAGATTAAATGTACGTTGTTGCATCTATGAATTCAGTTGTGCCCCCTTATCAATTGTATCAAGTTGCCGCTCTACTGTGGAAACTTCATTGGTACTTTTAGATTTAAGAGACACCTGTTGGGTTTCTGAAAGCACTTGTTTCCAAACCTTGAGAACAGCACCCTTAGGTTGCACCATAGAATCAGTTGGATGTTAGTGATGAATAGGCAATTGAAGATCACCTTCAACTATTACTTTAGCATGTGGAGGAGTGGCAGCATCCAGAAAGGAATGATGATTTTTACTTGGTGATCGCTTCCTTGTACCTTTGGCATCAAAAGTACCATGAGGATCCTGAGTTTGAAACACCAACATCTCTATAATTTTTATTAGTTGAACTACTTGTTAATCATCATGAGACCCATTATCGAATAGGGAAAACTTGGATTTACCAACACCAATATTAATAGTATTTGAAACTCTTTGCTGGTCCCTCGAAAAAAAAACGTTTGCCAGGCTTTTAGGAGTGGACCATCCAAAAACCGACTATCTTCTATCAGAAGCAAGTTTAGATGCCTCCTAACCAACTGTCGAGGATACTAGAATGCTTGCTACTCAGATCTAAGGGCCACATAGCAACGAAGTATCAGATAACCCAGTATCCAAGCATCCACAAGTCTTGAAGATAATAACGATGCAACCATAGGCATAACAAATCTCAGATAACTCCTCATAGATAAATTGTTGCCATAAAAAATCATCTTGCACCCATAGCCTAACTCCTGAACAGACAGTCTTATTAGGATCCATCGAAATACACACTCTAGCATATCCCATCCTAGAGGAAGATGGATCCATTCATCTAAAATTAAAGTTTTCTAGCCTAGAATATAATTTTAAAAATTTTATCTTGATTCTAGACTCAAGAGGAAGATATGGTAATCTAATATAGTAAATTTTAAATCCATGGGATGGAGCTGTCTCGATTTTTTTATAGAATGGATGCACCGCCGTCTGCCCATCTCGAACTTAGGTTAGAGAATATCTTAAGACGTCTCGATCAAGATGCCGGGACGCTAGCTGGACGATCCTATCCCGATACATGGGATGGTACCTCATCCCAATATCCCACAAGATATCCTGCTGAGATCTGAATCTTTGTAATCGAAAATGAATATCTGTCATTGCATCTTTATCAGGTTTAAATTCATTTTGAACTATCTAGCAAAGACCATGGCCCTTTTTCAAAAAAATTTGGGTTTAATTTTCTCAGATTGACAGTGAAACGACGTCAATCCCTCTAAAAAAGCTGAGACTTGAAACTGACTCCCAACGTTCCAGCAAATTCTTATCTCTCTTTTTACAAAATCTAAAGGCAACCCATGTCAAAAAAACTTACCGATCAAATTATGGTAGTAATGATCCATTGTAGACTTGATCTTCTCAGTGAAATGGCAACAACCTCCGAAAATCTCCATTCCAACAAAGCAACTTGCTCTTCTATTGTCTGAGAGGTCTCCCACCGGAACCTCTAAAATCTTGTACCACCTATGACCATGGCCGCTGCATCTCCCTTGACCACCGTCTTTGTGGAGAAGAAGACCCCGAGCAAAAGCCACCAAATCATCCTTTCGAAGCCCACAGGGCCAAAGGATAAGCTCGACAAGGAAGCCCCTGCCAAGCTTAAGCTAGATGCCCCATCCATTGGCGATTTGCCTCCGATGGACAAGGAAATCCTAGGATTCTTATTTGTAGTTGCACTTCCCTTTTTCAAAATGTGCATTTTGAAATGCTCTTCTGTCTATTTCAACTGGTTGCTGGCAACCTAGCCAAGGGACTTTGGTTTTGTACTGGTTGCTTTCTTTCAAATCAAGCTAAGGGTTATCTATTCCTAACTCCTGATCCACCCACATGAAGTTGACAATAGTTCATCTTGCTATATTGATATTTAAAAATAAAAAATCCAGCATGCTTGCTGATTTAATTTTATAATAAATTTATAGTTTATCATTAAATTTCATGGTTAATTTATTTTTGTTGTTTGTTTATTTTAAATCCCTTGATGGATTTTCTATTTTCTTTCTTAAGGCTGGCCTCCAACTAATTCCACTCTACATCTCCAAACCCTAACCTAACATCCTCAAGCCTTGACCTAATTCCCCATACATCCAACTTGCCTACTTATCAAAATATACCACCATTCCATCTCCGTAAAACTCTAGGCTTTGCTGACTCAATTCATAGCTGCCCTAATTAATCTCGAAAACATAAAACCCACCTACGCACCACATGCACCAATTAATTCCTCACACATACATATTCCTATCCATACTCACAATTATTATTTACCGTAACCAATTATCCCCATATTTTATCCCACACATGTTTGCCGAAATACACTGACACCTATTTATGCATGCATTAAATTTTTTGTGTAAACATAGAAAACCAGTAGATAATCTAAGAGAAGTTAGTTCTGTAGAGAAGCAAGTTTGTTTAGAAAAGTTTTTTCCTCTAAATGTAGCCATATGACATTGGCATTCAAGCAAGAGTTTAGCATTTAGGATGAGAGTGGAGCTTTCTAAATACTCAACAACTTTTAGCTATGTATTCATGCAAAGTTGGTACAGAATATTTGTTGACATAAGATGCATCCTCTGTCGCATGTATTCATGCATCCTTTCTTATTGGCCCACATCTTGCTCGTTATGATATAGCACAAAATTGTTAATCATCAATATAGCATTGAAACTATAATTTCAATATCCATTCTTGCCCAAGATTCTTTGTATGCATGTCGCTTGGATCAATTAAGAAAATTTTATGATGACCATAGTAAAATGTTTATGTAAATAGTTTCATTAGCTTTCAGATGGTTGCTTGTCCAGGTTCAAAATCCATTTTTTTAATATTCTAACTTATTGCTTATGCTAATATCATGACTTTTTTAAGGATCGTCCAATCTTTCTTTGTACCAACCGCAATACAAGTATAACATACTTTTTAGTATGGGGCATGTGTGGCATCGACGACAGTTACTTATTTCTCCGCAAGATAAATGATGTCACAGAATGGATTATTAGACCTAATTTAGTGTAATTGTTTGTGGACAAAGCCATGTCTCAAATAAATTTGACAGCCCTCTCTCTCTCTCTTGTCTTTTTGGGGTTACAAAGAGCCCATACTGGTTGACTCAATTCTAGTAGACTCAGAGCCAATTTTGGAGCCAAGATCATGAGGATTAGCAACGATGATAAAATAAATCTAAGGATACCAACCTTAACTAAATCTATTAAGAAAGAAAAACTTAATATCCTATGTAACACCATCCAATAGCTAATCTCGCGATAATTAGTTTCTGTTTATTCTCTTTGATAGGTTTTTATGCAGTATAAACAAAAATCTATGGTATCAATTATTTAAAATATTTGAACTATATAGAGTTGCAAGTAAGGTTGGATCGGATTCAAGATAATCCCAACTCAAACTCAATTCATATTTGATTTGGATTAAAAAAATTAAATCCAAATTTAGCTCAAATCCATTTGAATTGGATGAAATCGGATAATACGTGTATTCATTAAATTAAGCAGCTATTTGATAGTCAGGATGTTTGTTAAATGGTTCAAATCATTAAATTGAATCAGATCAAATTATTTTTATCAATATGAACTGTTTTAAAAATTAAAATAATTTATTTTATTTATAATTTTTATATAAAATGATCTAACTATCAATTTAATTTTACAAAAATATTACATCAGATCAAATCATAAATCATATATGTGTATACATTAATACATAAATTTTAAAATAAAATCTAATTTTTGATTAACTACAGCTGTAATTTTTATTTTAATATTTTTAAAAATTAAAATTATATATTGATCTAAAAATTATCATGATAATTTTAATATTTATTTAATTAAAATATTTTTTAAAAAAATTTATCTTTCGTACCGTAAAATATCAAATTGTTAATGAAATCATATCAAACCGTAATCTAACCATCAAATCTTTTCTTATTTGAATAATAAAATAATTTGAATTGATTTGTAAAATTAATAAATTATAATTTATTGATTTAGTTTAAAAATATTTTCAAATCAAACCAAGTCTGACTGCGCACACCCTGTTGATAGGTATCACTGTTTTTAATTTTTTATTAAAAAAAAAAGAAGTCCCCGGCGGACGGGGATCTACGGCGTGGCGGAGACGTTATCTCGCCACGCCTCGGCTCGCTTCATGCCTCCATCTCACCGATCTCTTCCTTCTCCGGGCCCCACCACGGTTCCACGGCTCGCGACGCGAGACGATAATAGAAGCCCATCGCAAGCTCCTCGTTCTCTCCTCGCCACCTCGTTCCGGCCTAAACCCTAAGGAGTCCATTGGCCATGGCAGCGACATTGGAACGGAGAGAGCTCGGTAACACCGGACTCAAGGTCAGCTACATCGGCTTCGGCGCCTCCCCTCTCGGTGACGTCTTCGGCCCCGTCTCCCACGGCAACGCCCTCGCCGCTGTCCGCGAGGCCCTCCGCCTCGGCATCAACTTCTTCGACACCTCCCCGTCCGTCCCTCCTTCCTCTGCTTCTCCTCTAAAACCCTGCAAAGCTACTGCCTTTCCCTGTTTTTTACCTGAAAGGTCGCGCCTTGTCCTCATCTTCGATCTCTTTTGGTAGGTATTACGGGGGGACTGTCTCGGAGACGGTGCTGGGGAACTGCCTGAAGGAGCTTGGGGTGCGCCGGGACGATATCGTCGTCTCCACCAAGTGCGGCCGCTACATTGATGGATTTGATTTCAGCGCCGAGAGGGTGACGAGGAGCATCGATGAGAGCCTCGCGAGATTGAAGATGGGCTACGTTGACATCCTCAATTGCCACGATATCGAGTTCGGCTCCCTCGATCAGGTCCCTTTTGTCGATTTCTGTTGACTTTTTTAGCAAAAGGGCGCAACTTTACTTCAGTAATTTATCGCGGAACCTGTGAATATTCTTGGAAGAACATAAAGTTGTTTGCTTTATGAAGTCTTTGGATGCTTTATGATGAATTCATGAATGGTTTGTTTGGTTTTTTTTTTTTTCCTTCTCTTCCTACAGATTGTGAATGAGACCATTCCTGCGCTACAAAAACTAAAAGAGGCAGGGAAGATTCGATTTATTGGAATAACGGGTCTCCCTCTGGGGGTTTTCACGTATGTGCTCGATAGGGTACCACCTGGTTCCGTGGATGTGATTCTTTCGTATTGCCATTACAGCATCAATGATTCAACCCTTGTAGATTTGCTCCCCTATTTGAAGAGCAAGGGAGTTGGGGTGATTACTGCCTCTCCACTTGCAATGGGCCTTCTGACAGAGAATGGTCCACCAGAGTGGCATCCTGCATCTCCAGAGCTCAAGGTAAATTCTTCTTTTTCTCCTTCTTCTTCTTTATATACCTTATAATTGAATTGTGAAGCATCCATATAGATTTTTAATGCATTATTAGCACATAATATTCCATAAGATACATAATATTCCATAAGATATATCATTTTATTTGATGGAAGATAATTGGTACAACGAGTTTGTTTTTGTAGTTTCATCATTTCATGAGATCAGTCAATATGAGTGAAAGTAATGATCTTGTGGAAATATGTACAATGGATCAGATAAAAAGGTATTAAGATGGTAAATCTGGAATGTCCCAAGTAAGGACTAAGGATAGAGCTCTGAAGAATCAGCAGGTTAAATTTTAAATATGTACTAGATAACTGATGATGTATTGAGAAGGAATCTACAAGACAAAACCTCAACTGAACTTGACAGAATCAAGATTGGGCATGTCAGGACTTGATAAAAACGCAAATCTTTGTGGTAAGATATGTGTTCCTGTCAAGACTTTATTTCTGGATTTAAAAAGGGTGAAATAGACAGAAGTATTGATTGTTCCATGGGGCAGTGGAGAATTATTTACAGCTTTTAACCAATATTTCTGTCTGTAAGCCTTCATATTACCTTGAAATAGTTCATCACACTTTTACACTGTGGTGATGGTTGCATGCTGCTATTTTTGTAAATGGTCTTCATCTTGGTTAGAACTTACCTTTTACATGACTCTATTCTAACCAAAAACTTTTACAAGATCTTGTAATCTAACAACTCAATTTTCCTAGGTTGTGCTATTCTGCAATTTGATGAGAAAGATTCAGATGATGAATAAACATCTCATAATGAAGCAATCAAGAAATAGATGTCCCAGTTTCAACAATATACATTTGTATGCTTATTGTGAAAATTATTCAGTTTCAGTCAGGAGTATCATTCTTGCAGTCTTTGATTGTGGAATAATCCACTAAAGTACCTATTAGAGGTCTTCTTATGTCTCTAGAAGATGCTGAGCATCTTCCAAGATGAGGTGTGCATCAATTCAGAAATCAGATACATTGATTTTTTATTATTCTATCCTTTTTATTCTATATTAACAAATAAACATTATGAATGCCTTACTATAGATAATTATTACAGCCTTGGAGTCCTTGTAATAAAAATACACTTAGACTTTTCCCCCTTTTGTTTCTCACTGTTTTTAGAAATTTGTTTAGCAGGTGCTCTGCCTTCAAAAGGATTAGAAATTTAGAATCCAATACACCCCTTAAAGATTTTGGCGTCTTTATTATTGGACCACCCAGATCTTGTGTCTTACCATTCTAAAACTAAATGTTTGTTTGAAGAATGAAATTATGAGAAATTGTGTGATCAATGACTCAGAAGACACATCATATAATTTACTGTCAATATTCTTGTCTTTTATAATATCATATATTAAATTAATTTTGATAATTCACCTGAAAATTTTAAAAATTCAGATTCACGTATCATGTTGATGTCAAGGTTTAGTGTGTGCTTTTGCTTATTCATATATCTGCTGGGCACATAATTATATTTGTTACGTTTTCAGTCTGCATGCAGAGCTGCAGCAGCTCATTGTAAGGAAAAGGGCAAAAACATTTCGAAGGTGGCTCTACAGTACAGCTTGACAAATAAAGAGATCTCAACTGTGCTCATTGGCATGAACTCTTCCAGACAGGTATTTAATCATTTTACACATTAACTGCCACCATTGTACTAGCAAATATGAAACATATATCTTCACTCCTTTAGGAACTGTAACTACCACATCATCTTCTTGGGGCCTTCAAACATATGGCATGCAGATAAATATCTCTCAGAGTTCTATTTATTGAACACCTCAAAGTATATTGTTTTCCTCTTTGTAGTCATATAGAAGGATCAGGATGAACAAGCTCCAATAAGATAGTGAGATATGTATCCATCTTGAACCTAATCTTCGTCCTGACTTCTCCTTTGGTGCCAACCTTGAACGTCTCAAAATCTGCTAAAATCCCCTTGTTCATGAAAACTGATATCTGATTGGATGGTTTTCCAAGCCTAGGTGCTTATTATGAAATCTTGCAGGAACATCTTGAGAGTTCATATTTAAGTCACCAAGCCTTCTCATTCATAATACCCACTGCCACTGATTTACTCCATTAAAGTTTTTACTTGCTAAATGCCTTTTCTTCTCTTTCCATTTAAAAGATCAATTTCTCATCGTTGTGTCCAACACAATAGGGTTTTCTTGTAGTTTCTTAGTAGCAATTCTATATTATCATCATTTTAATATTTTCTTTTCGTGGCTATGTCCCAGTTAGTACCTTGCTATTGCAGTTTCTGGTGGTTCCATTATTTTAAGCTGTACTGAGTCACTTTTTTAATGTTATACTGTGCAAGCACCAAGAGAATGCTGCCTATTTTCACAGTCAGCACTTCTTCTCAAAATGCAAATTAGCTGAGCTAGCCAGGAGATGCTTTTTGAGTTACTACATTTTCAACAAATTCTTGAACCTACTTAGTCACCTACATGCCTCACCAAAGTGGTTGTTTTTCTAAATTAATTTTACTATTATGCAAAATGTGCTTGGTATTTTACCAACAATACAACCACATGCTATCAGATATCCTGAATACCAGATATTTATGCTGTAGATATCAGTCTGGTCCTTGTTTTGGGTTCCAGTCTCTTGTATGGTCAAGGCTCACGTCTGGATAGACTGGTAGAAATTCCTCCCAGTTTCTCAAAAATCTACTATCAATTAACCTTGCCTTGCTGAACTATCCAATCCAGCTTTGTCTAGCTAGTGCCATGCCTGCAATAATTGTGGAGGAAAAGAAACGATACATAACCAGATAAGGATTTTTTTTTTTTTTTTGGTGGTTTTTGGTGGGGTGGTGGGGGGCCAAGGGATGACAACAAGTGGCTGCACAAAATTTTGATTCAGGACATCTTGTCCGCTTGAACTTTCATTGAAGTTTAAGGTAATTGGGCTTAAGCTATTTGATAGTTTGCCCAAAAATCATTGCCAAGTTGAACTTGCAGTATTTTTTTACAGATATTTTTGGGCAATAGCAGTCATTAGTAAATGTTCTGTAGCAGCTGCTATTAGTTCTTGACCACCATGCCTCAGTTCTATGTATTTAAGAGCTTAGAAAACTTGAACAAAGGTGGTCTTAAGAACCACTGAAATCCAGTAACATCTATACACTAAATGGCATAAATGTGGCAGCATATCACATATGTCTGAAAAAGGTCTAGTTTGATGCCTTCATGGTAGCTGCAGGGAGTGGCAAACCTATATTTTCATAGGCTTGGCATTCACTACATTTCTTCAAAGATAAATTGATTATCCACAGAGACTACATAACTGAAGTTCCAGATTGTTGCTCGAGGGATCGGATGAGTTTATTGTCCTTGCACTGAGGAACCGTGTTTCCCTTATAAACCTAATTCTAAATTAATCTATTAGAATTGCTTATTAGGTTTAGTTAATTTTCCTTATGATCAGCCTCAAAAACACACTTCTATTCCAGGTTCAAGTAGCATCACATAACTTGCAGCATTTATGTTCTAGTAGTATGTGCCAAATATGCGCCATGAGCATCATTGTGATCATATAATACAGGTTACCAAAAGCATTTCAACTGAAAGGTTCTGCATGATGTGCAGGTCGAGGAGAATGTAGCTGCTGCCCTAGAATTATCACATGAGGGGATGGATGAGGACCTTCTGCAAGAGGTCTCAGCTGTTTTGGAGCCAGTCAAAAACCAGACCTGGCCCAGTGGCGTTCAGCAAACATAATGCCTACCAAATACCAAGTGTTATGATGAGGCATGAAAGAGCACATAACTTTGAATCGCTGGCTGCATGGATCTTGTCGTAGCTTTGCTATTAAATAAAGGGATTTTGTCGTATATAAATATCTAGCCGCAACTTGTTATCTTAGGTAATTATATATAGAGATTCTGGAATTGATTGCAAAATTTTAAATGACTTAAAAATGTGCAGATCTTTTGATATTCTGGTGATCACGTCATGGCATGAAGTTAACATCATGGAGCTATGAAAATAATATCGTGGAATTATGGTAATGCATCACAACTACGAGAGAACATGGTGATAATGCCATAAATAAGTATTATAAGAATGCTGCAAACGTTTCTTAGGTTCTGATAAGGATTTGTTGGTGACTTTGGAGATTCTTGACCATTGGGATTAAGAATATATCAGAAACAATCCAGTAACTCTAGTAGCATAAAAGCGACTTGCACAAATGACAGAGCTACAAGAAGCGGGATGGTATCACTTCATACGCTAAATCCTGTTAAAGCACAACGTGAAGTTAGATGGCATGATGTTGAGCTAGTTTTTCCATTTTTGATAAGAAGCTAGTTTTTCTTTTAAAATGAAAAAGAAAGGAAGGATCGAGCTACTTAGACCACTGAATGCCTTAAAATGATAATGCCCGTTCAGACCGCTATGAAGGTGACAAATGCAAAGTTGAACACCATTGAGTTCCAAGTGCATATTGAGCTTCCAACAGAGGTTCTAGCATACCTTTGATCCTGTGCATGCCTCAGAGAGAGAGAGAGAGAGAGAGAGCAGGGCCTGTGATAACAAAAGTTAACATAAGAAGAAAAGCAAACTCGCACACACTTCAGCTCAGAAAGCACGACATCTGCAATTCTAACCTTGTTTCATTTACAACTAAATATTATAATACAGATATTATCTTGTAAACAAAAGCAAGGTAAAACCTCTACATAAGATGATCAGATAATAGTGGACATTTTGCTAATTCTTGTAATGTACTCTAGCATACACATCAATTATTGGTGATACTCTGCAGTACAAAATGCAAGTACTTGAATCAAGCCTAGAAGCAGCCCAGCGGATCCACAAGTCCATTTGTTTCAGCCTCAAGCATCTCCAACAGCAAACTTTCCATCTATGATACAAATTGAAGCTTATATCTGCTTCATTTAAAAAAACAAAGATTCCATAGCAGGGAGCTCCACTGCATTATTAAGAACCTTCTGACCTCGTCTCACCTTGCAGCTTGTTGAAGTGATGGCCAGGCAATTCCGTCGTCATTGATGTAGCCATGAATCAAAAAATCTGTGCAGTTCTTACGAAAACCATGGTTATAGGGATTGCGGAATCGTCCTTCTGGTCCTCGAAGATATGAATACCGAGCAGCATTTGCCAACTCATTAGTTGTGATATTTCGTGCAATCTGCATGCATATGAACACCTGATTGTTAGGTTAAATGCTAATTTGCTAACTGTGGATGCAATAATACTCCGACCATGTAAAGGAGCACATTCCACTATGTGGCAATTATAATCGATCTCCACAAGTTCCTATTCCTATAGTTCGCATCATCTTACATTTTCTATGTTCAGTTATGGTGACATCCTAAGTTGGTCAGGTCCATCACTTGCAGAGAAAGCATGTGGCAATTGTAAGCATTCATGCTTTTTAACATTGAAAATGTGTTGCTAGTTATGCATGGCTGCTCATTGAATCTACATACTTACAGAAGAAAAAGACAACGAATTATATATAAGTTCTACTCTATACTGCAAAGATAGCTGTTTCTAAGCCTAATGCAGGTTTGGATGCTCTTGATAGAAAATTTCGCGAGATATAGTTCCACAAGAACCAAACTTGTCATAGGTTTACAACCTTTGTACTTACAAATTGAGGAGGGTTGGGCATGGGCCCAACTTGGTCCAAGGTTTTGTTGGGCCAAGCCGACTTCGAGTCAAGCTCTAGGCTCGGCCTGAATAAAATATGCTTGGGCTTGGGTATGGAACGCATGGCCCGATTAGGTTTTGAGCCATGTTCGAGTCTAGTCATGGCTCGATCAGGCTTCTAGGCCGATGTCTCCTAAAAATCTGTGTCCCCCATCAACCATTTTTTTATCCAATCGACAGTCCAGCTCTCTATCACTCTCCCTCTGCCCACCCCCTACCCAAACCCATCCTCACCCGACCACCTCCTTGCCCCTCCCTACAATCTCTCCCACCCTCTCTTCCACCCCACCACAACCAAGATCCCCTTCCCCGCTCTGACTCCCTTCACCCAATCTTCTCTCCCTCCCTCTGCTCGATCTTCTTGTCCCCCCACTCAATGCCCATCCATGGATAATGGAATCCACATCGGAGCTCCACGCTTGATTTCTCTCTGTTCACCTCACCCTAGTGGGTTTAACTTGGGTCAAGCCCATTTAGACTTCGGCCTCGGGTTCAAGCTTGGTAGTGTCTTGGGCCAAACTTTGAAAGAAAAATTCGAGCCTAGGAGCCATACCGCCCTAGTTCCAGCCTTCCTATCAAGTTTGGCATATTGCATGAAGCAAGGTTTTAAATATTGGTACCAGTTCAGACTTGGTAGGGTATGAGTATTGCACTAGCACCGATGGTACGTACTGAAACTGAAAGCATCAAAAAGAATGAAAAGCCAGTGATGCGGACCTTTATGGTCAACATGGTACTATTAGTAGGCACCAATATGCCCAACACATACTAGCACAGATGGTTTCATGTTCCAACACCCATACGGCACTTGTTTCATGTCAAAACAATATAGCACCAATGATGCCATCCTATTCCGACAATTCTCAAATCCACGGCATTAAGAAATTTTCAATCTTTTACAAGCTTAACAATTAAACATAAAACCTAGTTCCTACAATTTTTATTGCCAGCAAGAACCTAGGTCTACTTAACTGATTACCTACGAGAGAAGCATAACATTGGTTGGTGATAAAAGTGAATAGGATGCATAAGCCAGTGAATGTTCCTAAGAAGAAAGATCACATGTACAAGGTAATAAGCTTGTTTATCATTATAATTGCTTCAACCAATGTTAATTAGGTGCATATTGACCATAACCATAATATGTAAGCATACTTTCTAAATTTTTGAGTTCCAACTATACAAATGTCATCTACTACCAGGCGAGTTGTATCCTTTAATACAAACTTCACTTAAGTTTACACCTTTCTTCACACCAATTTGAAGTCGCACTTATTTTTATTATTGAGCAGGCAAATATTTTTTATTGTGAAGGATTACAATCTATGATAAGCAACACATGTGTATGTAAGAACCCAGAGGAAAACTAAGGCAGTGTTCCTACCAAACATTTGACTCCTCTGCCCTCCAAAGCAAGGGAATCTAGCAGTTAGTTGGCTTACCTAAGAATGAGAACAATGCAGGCATCTAAGTAGCAATGCCTTACACCTAGCTTACAAAGCCAAGCAATCAAGAACCCTTTCGAAATTGACCCAAGAGAGAATTGCTTGACTTAAACCTGAGCCTTTTCTAGATCTTCATTGTGCATACCTATTTACAATAGATTATAATGCACATCCACTTCAACATTCTCATGTCCTTGATTCTTTTACCAAAAAAAAAAACACTCCACAACTTTTGTGTGTGTGCATGCAGTTATCCTGTACTTGCCAGCCCCACTACCATCTATCATGTTTTGAAGGCACTCCATGGTCTCATACAACAAAAGGACCACTCCACTTAAGCCAGCTCGCTACTAATACAATGATAATGATCAGAGGGCTATCCTTGACTACTACCTCACATATTGGAATATAGTTCTCTCTTCTTTCTACCGCTTTTACAATCCCAAATCTCCGAAGTCCAAATGTTTCCTTCATAGTTCCAATTTAGTTTTCAAACATATCATTGATCAAAACTGTCAATCACATCCATGGCACCTTCTCATGGATTTCAACATTCAGCTCATTGATGACAACCACTGAGGGCAAAGCGGTAGATAGTTTCAGGATGATTGTTGGTCTGCTTTGCTTGCCATTGTAAATTATCTATCAAGTGACAACTTCTACTAATTATTATAGCTCCTTCACGGATGTCCTTAAATGTCTCAAATGAACATTTTAGAATGCCCTTCTTCCTTGACAACACCAACAATTGTGGCACTCTTCCTATGCACTCTGGCCTTAAACTCCAATAACAGTTCAGATAAATTATATCATTTTTCATAAACCTTTAGACTCGACGGTCATGTAGAAGCAGGGAAGTACTAAAATTTTGGAGCCCTAGTTCAGAGATCCCAAGCAGCATTTTACCATTCTGTAACAACATCACAAATTGTACCAGCAATCCTAGAGATAGCCATATTTAAGCTTGCAAAATAAATGCAAGAAAATATCAAAAAACATCACCTGTGATGCCTGTGCCACTGTCAAAGCAAAAGCTCCAAAGAGTAAGAAAATATCCAACACAAGAAATGTAACAGCCCCAGGATGTTCTGTCAGCATATGATGAATCCACGCCTCAGAAGCTGGAGGTGTTGGTGATGCTGTCCACATTCCTGTTATGTTGCATAAAGTTTAAATCTATCAAAACGTGCTAATTCAAGAAAAAGAAAAGAACCAGTATACTTTAGTTATCTTGAATTAGAGCACGCACTATGAAATGCAATGACAGCTCCAAGGAATGTTGTCAATGTTCCCATACAAATAAAAACAAAGAAGTCCCACTTATTCTTCTGCAAAATAACCAAATAAGCCACGTAGCCAAGTCAAAATGGAAAGTAGTTCACTATTAAACCATATGAATAATCATCTAATTGCACATTGTATGGAAGGAAATATAGGTTGAATCAGCAACATGCTAGATTACCTCATCTCTTGAAAAATTTAACTACAACATTACACATTTAATAATGGATTACCTATTTTATCATACTCAGCTCATGATAAACTACTACTGACCTTCCCAACACAATTTGATATCCATGGACAATGATGATCAAACTGCTCCACGCAGTGTTTGCAAGTCGAACAGTGTTTGGAGCGCACAGGACGGATTATCTGATGAGAAAAGCAAGATTGCAATAAATTTTCTCCAATATAGGTATTTCACCTAAAATGGACCCAGAAAAGGGGGGAAAATAACACTGTCCAATACATGACCAGTATATGGGGCTGACATTGTGTCTTCTTGGTACCAACAGAAAACAGAAAAGAACCTATGGCCATTATAGCTTCTTTGTGACTGATAACTTGCCTATACAGCTCTCTCTCTCTCTCTCTCTCTCTCTCTCTCTCTCTCAGATAAAACATTGTGAGTACCTTACATGTAGGGCAGAGTTGAGACCAATTGCCTGTCCAAATTGAAGAATTGTTGAGATCAATATCCAACAGAGGTTCCTGTCAAATGCAAGTGGTAAATAGTGAGCTAAGTGCAACAAGATCTAATTCGGATGCAAAGTCTGCATGTATTTAGTTGGATGCAATTGGTGGATAGTGAGCTGAATGAAGAATAAGAAGAGGAAGATTAATCAAATAAAATGGCATGGAAGCAGTTTTATGCATCTTTTTAAGTTTCAGTGGGAACTTTGAAGCTGACATTGAAACCTTTCAATTCTTTGCCTTAGACAATCCGAACATAGGTTATTTTGGAGTTTCAGCCAAAAATGGAAATTGACTTTATACATATATGCATATGCATACATACGTATGTACATACATATGTAAAACCTGTGTACGTATACATATGTATGTATGTATGTATGCAAGGATTGCTAAACTGTGCTGAATCGACCAGTTCAGGATGTACCCAACCAGACAAGTCGATCATTGGCACGGTTCAGCTGCTTGGTTTGGTATAAGACTACATTCAGGACAAAGGTTTAACATGATGCTATTTTAATATAATTTCAAGAATTTCTTCCATAAGTTTAGATATCCTAGTGCATAAGTGTCAATGTTATATATTGTCAAATGCTATGTCTTCATCATGTGATATATGGCATTATAAAATTATGTTAAACTTGCTGGACCCTTTATTTTTAAAAATTGTATACAAAAGTCCTAAACAACAAAATATACTGAACGATAATTCTAGATTAGTTTTCTTGACTTGTTCTGCTGTAGTTTTTCCTAATTTTTGTATGCATATCGAAACTTCTGAAATTGGCATTCATTTAACCCAACCAAAATTGAACCGAGTTTTCGGACCTTGGTTTCATGAATTGCCTGCATCTCCTATAATAAGTGTAAGAAATTTAAAGCAGTGGTATGAAAAGCAACATCTTATTTTGGAAGACAGTATCGCAATCAAAACTTTACAATTAAAGACTCATTCATTTGGTCTGTTATTTAGAAAGCCTCTAAAATTTGTTGTTATAGAAGCCATTAGCTTTACTATCCCTTGGCGTAGTCACCATTTATTGTTCCCCCCTTCATATCTCCCTCTTATTATTCATTGTAAATTTGTAACAATATATGGTCATTTCAAAGATAAATAATCATGACAAAGAAAAAAAAACTAATAGTAATTAACATATGGTACAATTTTCGTCTCTACTATTATAATGCAAATTTCAGGTTCCCTGAAATCAACTCCACCCCTTTCGGACTCCCACAACCTCATTCCTCCAACCCCCCCAAAAAAAAGGTGGCCATCTGTTTCCACCCTCTTGCATGTGACATTGCACATGTTAAATACTTTAATGGTGACCAAAGGCCCAATCTATTTGAGGAGCATTATCCCGAAAACCTTGATTAAAAAAAGTTCAAAATTCATTGGACATGACCTCAATCCAGGTCTTCTTTCCCCAAATTCCTCTTTTCAAATTTTGAAAACTAATGTTCATATTTCCATCGTAATCCTTGACAAAAATATTTCTCTTTTATTGAATAGTTATTACTTAAGTAATTTTAATTCATACAAAAGATTTCCTTAATGATAGCAAGAAAGCAACAGGCAAATGAAATAGACACATCACTTAAATTAGTTTAGCAACTTATAACAACTTATATCATGAAGCTTGTGGTAATTTCTAATGTGGTTATAATGTAACAACCCATTGACTGAGAAGATGAAAGAAGGTAGTGGATTCACACCAAACAAGAGAATAAAAACCAGAAATTATTTCTAAAAATGATAATATGGCATGATGATAAACTTCAACACTTAATCCTTCTTGTAAAATAATCATGGACAACTAGCACCATCCAAGACACTTGTACCTGGGTTATGGGTTCTACCTCATTTTGGTCCCTAAGGTGAGTACTGCTTTTCGTATTTAACATAATTTCTTTCAGAATATCATCAGAAAAATACATACTACAGGCAATCGAGAGAGAGACAGTACGAACCACAGCACCTACATTCGTTGCTGACCCTCTTGTATTTGGTTGGATATAACCTGGATCCTTGCTGCAATGAAGCCATTTAATGAATTCAGATTGGATATAAAAATGGTTGAGAACATGACAAGTATACCATGACATTATATTGATGATTATGTTCTATTATATAAAAAAAATGGGTGAGAACATGACAAGGATATCAATGAACATATTCTATTGCATATTATCAGCTTAAAGAACAAGCCAAACAACGAGGAAGATATATACTGTTAGGAATTTTTTTTTTTTTCTATGAGAACATCATCCAAAGATGCAGAACAGCAAAAGACATTAAGCAATATAACCCACTAATGCCAGTCATGAGGCCTGCATGACCAGAGGGATTTGGACATTTTAGGAATCGAAGTAGAAATTAGACATAGCATAGACATGAATTTTGCAAATCAGTGCTTGATTAATAGAAAGTGTAACAACATAATAACAAAAGGAAATTTAATTATTTGCACTGAACATGTACCAAAATGCATAGTTTTTTCTGGACATGTAGCATTATATCCATGGGAAGTCTTATCTGTGAACGTTTAAAGACCATGCATACAGAAAACCTTCACAATTGGCTGTTACAATGTAACTGACACTTCCATAACTGAGAGTAATCACCTCGAATTCCTTCTTTAACATAGCCATCTACCGAATCCAAGCGTGTATGCATTTTCTGTTTGCTCAAGTATATCATAACTCACCACTAAAGGCATGTGTTTATCATGTATTGTGACCGCTGTCCACCAACTTGATGGGAGATGAAAGCTATCATGCTTGCCCCACACACATCAGACAATGCTTTGTACAACTTTAATAACATGTTGAAAACTAGGCTATGGATATACATTATGAGGCATATATTATTTTCTTTACGTAGAATTAAAGGTTACTTCTGTTTGGACACAAGATGAAAAAGTGCAACAATATCCTTCAGGACTTTCTGATCACCGCATTAAGATTTAAACAGTGTTGGATCACTTAAACAAGGTCCAGCCGACACCATAAGGTGGCATTTGGTGACCCAAATGGGATCACTACAATGATCTTAATCATTGGTGATCCTCACCTCAAAGTAATTTAATCCCCGATGATCTAAGATCACAGCATTTGGTATACTATGTTCCAATGATTAAAGATCCCCGATTATCCATAATTAACCTATTTGGTGTGCCATGAGAATCCAAGATCATTGATCATGTAATATCAAAACTATCCTAGATATATTCCATATATTTTAACTAAGATCGAGAAGGATTGGGTTGAGTTGGTCAAATAGACCAATTTTTCCCACTAGACCTAGGGACATTTTGTTCCCCAAATTTCAGCCCAACATCACTAACATCACTACCCTGGAATGATCTTGGTTCTTGGACACCTATCCACAAGGACATATTTAACATCACTAGGTTGGGCAGTGATTTTAAGAGTGAAGGTGCTTTGAGATCACTACCACGTAGGATCACGAGGGTATGACCAAATGCAGTGATCTCATCACCTCTACCCAAATCATCGTTGATCTTGGGGTCATCACCCCATACCAAATGCCACCTTACATGTATGTTGTTCAGGCGTAGCAGGATCACAATTAGCATCGGCACCGATAGAACAAAAACAATATTCATATACAAAACAAATAAAATCATGCATAATCAACATAAAGAGTTACCTGCTACATCTATAGAACATAAACAGTGAACCAACTGCAAGTGAAACGGTAGTCCATCCCCAAAGGCCAACAAGAGCAGTAACCTTCACAAAACTAGGTGCTACATAGAGCAACAGCAGAATTAAAGATTCAATTTTGCGATTAAAAAGTTTCATTACTCATCAGCCACCAAATTTGAGAAACCAACAATACCCACCGTTAAGGATGGAATTTATGAAAAGAACAATAAGGATAATTATCAGACACAACAGAATAGGTGCATATCCAATCTTTCCAATTCTTGCAGCACAAAACTTATCACCGCAGGAGTTGCCATTCACCTTTGTTGCATTGGACTAAACAAAGCAGAGTAAACTATGTATTAGTAAAAGTTCGAAAAGGTTTCAGCACCCTCATGACCACTTTCATTAATCTAGAATCTTGCTGAAAGCAACATATTTGACACTCAAGATCACGATTACAGATCATCACAGGATGTATCACAAAACATACCTTAGCAGTTAACACAATCAAATGATTTCCATTATCGCAATATAGATTTTCATTTACAGTTTGCATTTGAATAATGAAATACTCACTATAACAGAATGAAATCCTAGAGCAGTCTATAATGATCCTGCAAATCAATTCAAATTCAAAATAGCAAGCATTATCTATGTACAAAATGAATAATAACAACTTCTAGTCAACTACGTACAAGAAGGTAGGCAACATGCCGATGACCTTTGTCAGATGCAAGCTGAGCAGGAGTAAATCCATTTTTATCCTTCACCATCAATTCTGCTTTGGTGCCTGCATGGACAAGCACAGTGCATGCCTCCACATTGCCTCTTATTGCAGCCCAGTGCAAAGCTGTGCAGCCTAAAACATAGAACTTAAACCATCATCAGTATTTAAATTGATATATACCTTCTGTCTCCAATATATTCAGCGAAACTTTCTGTTCCGAAATATATTACATAAAGCAATTGCATCTGGGACATACTGACAGCATGTAGTAATCTATATCTAATACTGAGTTAGAAAGATGAATGATTGGTAATGGGTGCCTTTTTCTACGTACTAGCTTACTATGATTACCTCCCATGACCAGGTTAGCCAAATTCAAACAGCCAATATAGAAGACTCACCGTTCTTATTGCCCTGGTCCTTACAGACTTACAAAATGCAAGGTCCAAAAACTCCAAATGAATGTGAGCCCGCCAAGTTGTCTGAACAAAATTATATTACCATAGTTCTAAATGTACATACTGTAATGGCCAGGTTTCAGTACCATGAGGCTCAGTACCCCCTGGTGGCTGAACTGGGCCCAATTCCCCCCAGTCATGTTGGATCAGGCCCAAATAAGCACTAACCACTCTGTTTACGGCATAGTACCAAGCAGGGCTCTTCAAAAAGGCTTTTCTTGCACTCCCCCAACTTGTTCTCTTACTGGTTCCATTTTTCCAATTCTTCCCCTTCTCCTCATCCTACAGAACTTTATTTTTAATCTTCCTTCTCCATTCTCTTTCAAGTGCTTCTCCTTTTCTTCCTTAATTTCTTCTTCTCTTTCTTTTGTTTTTATCACTTCTCACTCTTATTTCTTTTCCTTTTCTGAAAATCAATATTATGCTTGCTTAGTGTAAAATTGAAATTTTTTACAAATCCATCAATGTTAGTCGCAGTATTAAACAAAGTTCAAATTTAACATCCTTACTAATTTTCTCCAAATATTTTGCTGATTTTGGATAATAATGTTTAATAAATACTTGAAAGTAAATAAATTCTTAAATGATCATCACATTGTAAGTTGATATATTTGGTACTGTTTGAACTTTCATGACCATGGCTTTTAAGGGTTAAATGGAATGCATACCTTGCAACAATTTCATTCTTTTTCGAAGATTGTGAATGTTAGTCCTTTGCTGAACTTTTTCATAGATCATGCTTATGATCAAATTCTTCTTATTTTTACCACAATGTGTTAAACAAATATACTTTAATTTTTTTTCCAGTTCCCTGGGTTATACAACTTTTCCAAGAGGATGATATAACTAGATCATCAATGCATGCTTTTCTCAAAGTTTTGGTTTCTTTTTTTATACAATCATCCACACATTAGTTTACTGAAAACGGACTACTGCTATTACTCGCAGAAGAAATACAACAGCTACAACTAATAGTAATAATAACAGTAGGAACATAAATAGGCAACAAGGAAATCAGTTACAATGAAATGCCTAGAACAGGTACCTTCTTTATCTTGCCTCCCTTGGTATGCATCTCTGAACAAAAGCAACCTAACAATATCTGCATGGCCCTTATACGCAGCCCTAGGCAATGGCACAAGATGTTTCAAATGACTTGGTCAAGAAACAGTACAATCCTGTAGTTTAATGGCAATATAATTTTTCTCCCTCCCCTTTTAATATGGTATGTGATTGCATATGCACAGCAGTTCTAGAACAATCATATCAGCAATATAAATTATTAGCAAAGGAAAGAGATATAACATGTAATATTGTAAGAAATTCTTCTATTCAAATTTACAAATTGCAGCACAAGCTTCCACCGTGCTAAGATCATCTTGTCGACTTTACAAGATGAAGTTGTAGATTGGAACTGCAATGGATATTAAGTTTGAAACCATTGACAAACAAATTCATTATAACAGAAATCAAAACAGTAAAAAATGCTGCTGCTTACAATAGACCAAGATGATGCACCCAAGAACCTTATTATAGATAAATCAAAAGTCAACTACATTAGATCTCTAGAGCAAAAGCATTAGTAAAGCTGAAGAAATGAACTAGACAGCTGCTTACAAAAAAAGGCAACAAGATATCCCAAAATATGATGAAATTGCTTCAGTCATGATATTAAAAATTCCAACCAAAATGGCATGCTTTGTCTCATTCAGCAATCAAACGCCTTAAAGGACTACCTTAAGCAAATAAGAGCACAAACCCAACTAGACAGTGTGTGAGCAACCTTATGTATGGGACGCAGAACAAGCAAAAAAAAAACACATTAAAATCAACTTTGTTTGCAGTTTGCTAACTCTCTTTGTTCCCATAAATTTGAATTACCCTTAATACCCGACATATATTGACCACCTAACAACTTGCATCAAAAGAGTATTCCTCAGTGTACTCATAACCTTTACTCCATAGGAAAATTTAGCATATGGTGATGACAACCTACTGGCTCTCAAAACGAAACTACTTCCCTAAAGGGTAATGGCACAGAGGGGGGTGTTGGGACAGTGCATATGAAATCAATCTTGTCCAGACTCACCACTAGTCATGAGTCAACCAGAATACAAGTGGCAACTGAAGCATTTCCCAATGTGACCAATTAGTCCCTCAATCAATATTCATGGCTGGCCATCTTATAGATACAAACTGCCAAGGATTGACAAATATTAGTGGTTTCTCACTGTTCCAAAGTAAGAGAGGATCTGAAGACATGATAGGACCATTCTGTAGGTTCTCCATAACAAGTTCGAATATTAAAGTTGGTATACATAAGAGATCCTGAAATAGATAGTCTGTTACTCTAACAAGCAGCAACTTTGGTAACAGCAAAGACATTTATCTAGACAAAAAATCTGACATACCAATGCAGCGGGCTTCTCCCATCATTATCCAGGGCATCGAAATCTGCACCATACTTTGCAATGATGTGATTCAAGAATGATGTTTGTCCATACTGTGCTGCAACATGAACTGCCTGATGCAAAGACATCCACAATACAAAAAGTGGTTAATATAATT
Source organism: Elaeis guineensis (assembly GCF_000442705.2). Classification (NCBI taxonomy): domain Eukaryota; kingdom Viridiplantae; phylum Streptophyta; class Magnoliopsida; order Arecales; family Arecaceae; genus Elaeis; species Elaeis guineensis. The sequence goes on along the minus strand of NC_026005.2, from coordinate 75,267,617 downwards.
CAATAGCATAATGACATAACAGCAAAAGGCAGTGCATGCATCAGTCCTTGACAAGCAGAAATCACAGACAACATTGAAGAGTTTGGTATTTTAAATTATCAGAAACTCTTGTTTTTGAATTTGAAAACAAAGTAATCAGCAACAGGGTGTAATCTGTCGCATATATATTGCCATTCTTCAAGTTGTAGTTGTGAAGTGAATGCATATGATTTCAGGTCTTAGAAAACCCATGAAGACACGATATCAAGACCAAAATGTTTAAAAAACCAGATCAGAGGCCTACAGTATGATTGACATCACATATATATCAAGCAAAGAAAACACTATTATTTGTGAAAACCACTCAGACCAATGGTTAAAGTCGACTCAAGCAAACAACTGCAATTTCGGAAAAAACGGCTATGTTTTAAGATATAGAAAATGTCACTTCCAGTTCTCCTCTCTCAATTTTCCCCACCTCCAAATCCCATCACCTTGGATTCTCTTCACCTTGAGGCATCTCAACTTCATAATCAAGCTCCATCGATCCCAAGCTTACCGGCCTCATACCTCCCTCTCCACCCAAAATCCAACAGATGGAGGTGACTTCCCTCTGATGATATAGATCAGTGAAGTCATTAAGCCTACAAGGGTGTGCTTTTATTGATGGATTCATTGGAACTTTGAAAAGTAAATAATTAAAATCTAGCAAGAAGGTGAATGCCACGCAATGATTGTTTCTACTATATATTTCAGCTTTTTAGAGGGTTAACTGTAGAATCTTGATTATTCTATTTTTCCCCCTCTTTAATGTGAGACGAAATGCTAGATGTAATTAGCTCTTTCATTAGACTTCATTTCACATATATGCTTAAAATCATATTTCATGTTTTATTTAAATCAATTAATAAGTATACATTCACTGCATTGTGATGATCTCACAGTCGGTTTCCAGTTCACTTAACAGTAAATTAAAGACCCTTCCACCAATTGTCTTTCCAATTTAATAAATGGTCCTCGTTTTGAAACATTGATACGACAGGGATCCAACAGCAAGTAGTTTACGAAAACTTCATAGTTAATAAAGGTCATCAGCAAGTCCACGGCTACATTCATATGATGTCTCACATAGTAGCACTTTAATTAAATAAATTAGGATGCCTTTTCATTACTTGATTTTGATTAGCACTTTCAATCATGGACTATCACACTGTCCCAAACCATCAAGTACAGGACATACCTTGCCATACCGGATTGGAACCAGTATAAAACTCATGATTGAATCAATATAGACCCCATAACATCCCATACCAAGGTGAACCAAGGCACATACCAATCCATACCAAAAGTATACCGAGATAAAAAGTGAGAAAAATGGTTCCAGATTGTTTTAATACAGATGCATACCATACCATACCAAACTAGTAACATCCCGATATGGTACCCGGTATCAAGATTGCGGATGTTGCTTTCAATTCCAAAACATTAAGAGATCAAACTGAGAAGCATTCATTCCATATATAGAACTTTCCCACAAAAAGAAAACACTTAATTTTTGTTCTTTCACCCGAACAAACAGGGTCCCTCTCTGCACTTTCGAATAGTTCGCTATATAAGTATGACAGATTAGAAAATATTTATATTTCTGCAAAAAGCATGGAGTACCCGACAAATCGCTAATAACAAGATTATTTCTGAATTAATTAAAAAAAAAGATTTAAGGCTGAAAAGAAAACTACTTGCACCAAAGCTATAGTCATGTCATGTAACTCTCTCTAACAATGCAAATCATCTATGACTTATCCAACAAACAAATCGAATCATCATTAGCAGTTGTCGAACATAATATTACCCGGTACCCATTTTGGTCGACAGCCTCAACCCTAGCTCCATTCTGCAGCAACACATCAGCCACCGCAATCGACCCACGCACCGCCGCCCAATGAAGCGCTGTCTGCTGCGTGTGGTCAGCAGCATTTACATCGCCCCCATGCTTTAAAATTCAAAGTTGAACCCTAATCAGACGAAACAATCCGGGACAATTAAGAGAACCAGAAAGGGAGATTAGCTAGCTATAAACTACCTCGATTACATACTGGGCGATATGAGCAAAATTATTGAGGGCGGCCCATTGGAGCGCGTAGTAGCCGTTGCCGTCGGGCCTGGCGACGGACTGCCCGTACCTCTCGACGAACCTCGAGAGCTTCTCCAAGTCCCCGTAGGCGGAGGCGGAGTAGACGTCGACGACGAGGTCGCGGCCGGATCGCTGGAGCTAGGGTTAGGGTTCCCGTTCTGCTGGGACTTGGGATCCGAGACGACTTCAATCTCCGCGGCGGCGGACGCCATGGCCCGGTAACATGCGAGGCCCGATGGGGAGAGGAGAAGGAGGAGAGAAGAGCTCGAGTTTGGGGGAAGAGGAGGTGGCAGCGATCAAAATTCTAGGATTAGGGTTAGGGTTTTATTTTATTTTTTATTTTTTTGGGACTCCCAACTACGCGAGGTCGAGTGTCGTCGCCGGCGGACAGGTTTCAGGTGGAGGCGGCTTCGACAAAACTAATTCTCGTGATGCCGCGGGACAGGATAAATTTACGAGAACTTAGCGCTTATTGGTTTCTGGTCGCTAGGTTAGGTGGGTTATTTATGGTCTATATATAGGATTTTTAGCGGTCGTAAGCTAGTTAACTTGTCTCCTTGTGGAGACGGTGGATGGGAGGAACGAGATGCTGATTTGTTCAGAAAAGGCATGTTCCTTCTTTTGACTCGACCTCCAGCTGTCTCACGTGCGAAGCTGCGATCGGCAACAATGCTTAACCCGAAAGGAGATGCAGGTAATAACGAAACAGGCCCCCATCGATTAACAAAAAATTAATTTAAAATATACATTATATATGCATTGGTTTTGTGGTTGAAATCACAAATAAAATAAATTAGAATTAAATAATTAAATCATTTAAAATATTTAATTTATGATTAAAATTAAAATTAAAAAAAATAAATTTTTAAAAAGAATAGAGATCAAGTTTTAAATAGATTGAATATTCTTATTCCACCGTCAGAATCATAATTGAAATTAAAATCAAAATGAAATTTTTTCCAACCAGTTGGAATAACAGTCACACATTTTTATTTCGATTTCAAATTCTAATTCTCTCCAACGAAACCCCTTTGTATCTATTTGATCTTGGATTCTATAATGATATCATATTATTAAAATATCAATGTATAGTATGATACAAGATGATAAGATATATCAAGTATCAGTACGAAATGAATTGATATAAAAAATTTTATATGTAACGAACTACCTATTCTATTACATATATAAAATAGTATATAGCCTGTGGGGTACGATGGATGCAATTTAAATCCAAATCTCCCATCCGATTGAAAGACTAAGAATAAAAAAAATAAAAAAAAAAAATACACGATAAATACCCAACACAAATCCTAAGCCATCCTCCAAGTTTGTCTTCTCTGGTTGTTAAAGAAGTGGAGACTTACCCCATGCTTTGTTGAGCATTATTCTAATTTTCCAAAAAAAAAGAGAGAGGAGGGAGAGGGACACTATTATTCCCAAAATCTTGGTTGATGTCCACCTAAATTAAACTCTGGATATAAACACTAATTTATTTTCATTTGTTTCATATTTGACACAGGCCTCGTTATTAGAGAAAATACTGATAAGATTACTTCATAGTTATCAAATAAGAAAATTTAAAGGACATCATTTTCTAAGCTATAAATGATAGAATTAGTTCAATATTTAACTACAGATTCACAATAAATCAATAAAAAAAAAAAAATTCTGTCAAAAAAAAAAAAATTAACAATATGATAAACCCAAGCAAAAAGATCGATCTTTACTAACACCAATCAAGAAAAAACCTCAAACAATAGAAAAACGGTTAGAAAACCATTATAAAAAAAATCAAAAAAAGATAAGAGATTAGAAATTGACACCAAGATTTTATTATAGAAGACTCTATTGCCGGAATGCAAGAAGATCTTGGCCTCCCCTTCTTTGACAATGGTGTACTCTTCGAGCTTCTCTCCGGCATCGCCCATATCGAACTCCATAGAGATTGCTTGTGGTGGTGGGATCCACGATGGGAGGCCGAGGAAGAGAAAGAAAGGTTCTAATTTGATGAAATTCATGCCATCTCAGAACTGTTTTAATGAAGAATCTTATCCCATCGGATCAAACAAATCTAAATTTGAAACGAACTACACCATTGGTGCCATGATTTTGGAAGCCACATCTACCATCACATCGCCGGCATCTCCTCCCCTTCTCCCTTTTCTTCACCTCTCGGCGGTGGAGATGAGCACTCGTCGGGGCCACTTCGCTAATGCCATTCTTTCTTAGCACCGACTCTATGGTCCCCAAGCCATCGAGGCATTTCGCCATCATCTGATCGAACATCGCCAACATCCTCCATCGTCAATCCAATACATCCAAAATCCGAATCCACGTCATTCGCCGTCAGGGGGTGGCAAGGAGGAGGGTGGTGTGACTACTGCAGGGGCTTCAGCTTTTGCCCCCGAAGCGACGCCAGTTCTAGCTTCAGAGCTGGATCCATCTAGAAACTACACGATAGGTTTAGATGGAGTGCCAACTTCGTCAACGACTGCGGGGATGGTTGAGGTAGCACTGACGGAAACGAAGGGGAAGATCGACGTGACGATGGAGAGGAAGGGATGGCAGAGACAGCTTCTTTTGTCTTCTCGCGAGAGGGACGAAGAAAGAAAAATAGTACAAGTAGAGTAGATATGTGGTGGATGGTAAAAAAATATATAAAAAATTAAAAAATTAAAACTTAATATGCGGTGTTGTGGAAGATTATCTTATAATCTTAGATGTCAATATAGAATACCACTCTTAATATCTATATATTATTCTTATTATATAAATTTTATGGTACTTCAAAAATATGGTTATAAAATGGCAAACGGTATTTTTCTTGTTAAGAATTTTATCAGAAAAGCTTTACTTCCGGAAATTCTATGGACAAAAACTTATTTTAGGTTGCACCATGATTTCATCTATTTGCAGAGGCTCTGAAGTAAAAATTATTTATACCATACAGTTAACAGTAATTAATCATGGCTTAGAAATTTTCACTGGTATCATTCAAACTTGGCACCACGCAATTTCTTCATAAGACCAATTAGTCTGCATCCTTCTTTGTGCAGTAATTCATTTTTTTTCTTGGCCAATCATGCTGTGTTCATCTTTGGGATCTTACACATGCTTCCTGGAGCTATTTCTAGGTATCTTGCAGCTACACCATCTTTAAGATACAGAGACGGATTTGCCATGAAGGGCATTTTCTTCTTCTTCTTCTTCTTCTTCTTCTTCTTCTTCTTCTTTTTTTGTACAAGCGGCAAACATAAGATCCAATCTTTACAGACTGCAGTGCTCAACAACATAAGATGCGATCAAATCTATCGCATTGTTCGCCTTGTAGAAAACATGCCGAACATACACTGCGACTAAATTATGAAAGACAGACTAAATATCGTGGTGGAGCAGATAAGCCCCAGCTACTTCATGTCGTCTCGGATCCAGCTAATCAAATGCTTCTTTGAATTTTGATATATCCTCGGATATTGCTAGGTCTGGGACCATGTTCTTTTACACACACCACACACGTCATTCTACAAGGTCATCATCCAACAAAATTAGCTGAAACTAGAAGATATACAAAGCAAACTATGCATTATAGCCACTGGTTCAACCACCTTACAAGATAGAGAGGAACATCATTAATTTGACCATTTCCAAGCTAAAAAAGCAACCTGAGTCTTAAATATAAAACAACACAAAAAAAAGCTAGGCAGACTAAACTCTTAATATGGACCCTGTAAGCTTCACATAATGATAAGGTAAAATCATCTTCTCGAATTATTTTGGCTAGACGAGCTCCATAATCCTCAATGTAATATTCTCAAAATCATCTCTGATTAGCTGGGCTGGAACTATAACTTTCACCATCTTCAATCCTCAAGGACCGGCCCAAACACTCTTTATGGATTTCGAGAGTCCTGATTAGCTTCAGAAACATGTATGGCTTTTACTCAAAATGGCATTACCTTGTATTATTATTATTTAGTGCATCAAGCAGACATAAACCAAGCTATTCAAAATTTATGGTACCCCAAGCTCTCGGTCATATTATTACACCAACCTGTTTTAATTATTCCACTGGATTCTTCTTATAAGGGACATATATTATTACAAGGGACATAATCTATAGTATGTTACTTTTCTCAATGTTAGGACATGCGGTTAATAAATTAGACCATTGGTACATATTGCAAAGATCACTAGAGAGAAAATCTAGGATGCTAGAATTATAAATACAAAAGCTTATCCACACATTGTAAAAAGGATTTGACATTACGTAATAAAGATTATCTTTTTAAAAGGACAAGAAAAACTAGATGCATACTATGTAAGAAAAGTTGGAAGCTTAACGCATGTTTCTTACTAAATTCATACAAGAGGCGGAGTATATCACTTGTAGCATAACCTTTACCCTTTTTTTGGATCTAACTTTCATCGATGATATGAAAGTTGGTGATCATGCCCGCCCTCTCTGCGTATATCGTAATAATCAGATAGCCACCGCACTAATTGTCTTCGCTTGTTTGTCCACGGGACTTTGGTCATGAAACCGGCGGCAGTCACATGTTAACATGAGTTGTATATTTTTTTAAGTCTCATTGGGATGGGGGGCATCCCAATCGTCCCATTCTGTTCCTGAAAAAAACTGGAACCGTTCCATCAAAAAAGAAAAAAACTGGAACCGGGATAAGGTCAGTATTCTAAAATCTATCTATATGGTAAGAGAAGAATGAAAGAAAGAAAATTGTAGAAAAAGAAAAAGTGGAAGAGAAGAATGAAAGGGAGAAAAAGAAAAAAAAAGAAAGAAGGAAAGAAAGAAAAATGAACAAAAAAAGAAAAAAATAATAAAGGAAAGAAGGTAGAAGAAAAGGAAAGAAAGAAGAAAAAAAAGGGAAAGAAAGAAAAAAAAAAAAAAAAAAAAGAAGAGGAGGAGAGAGAGAGAGAGAGGATATTTGTGAGGATGCATCACCAAGACTGCCATGGGATGTATCTTCTATGAAGAATTAGAACATCTACGTTTCATACATGAAGCATGTATGATGGATGGGGAAGTTTCCTTATTATTATTATTATTATTTTGGATAAATCTGAGGAGCAAGAAGCTGTTTAAGATGAACTCGAACTGTTTATACGGAAAGATACAGTCTATGGTGCATAAACGAAAGAAATGAAGCAGACAAGCAGCAGAAAAAGCATATATAAAAAGTTGTATAAAGTATAAATTAAGCAACTAAATTTTGGAAACCAAGAGGAGAATGCACATATTTGTTTTTTGGTAAGACGGATTTATTATATCTATACCAATCTAGTGAAAATACATCCGTGGGAGATGCGCATTCCACTGGAAGAAATTTTTCGAAAATTTTTACATTCGTTTGAAGACCGTTCTCATAATTAGGACCAGCAGCTCAGTTGAAGTGACTCTTCAAACTTGACTTCCAGGGAGGAAGGTTTGACCTCCTTGCCAACTTCTCTGTCTATTCTTCTCCCGCTGCTCCACCGACGGCTTCTGGGGGCGATGGCGGGGGATTGGATGCCATTCTATCCGTAAACTTAACATGGAAAATAACAGAAGTATTGGAGAGAGGATACTGGAGAGAGGAGGGATTGGGCTTCCAATATTGGTGGTGGCCGAGGAAGAGCATGGCAGCCGTTGGAGCCATCAAAATGGGAGACCAGGACGACAAGGAGATCGAAAAATAAGAGCAAGTTACGGCAATGGGATGAGAGGACTAAAAACGTAAGCCATGTTGCTGTCTATATAGAGATGGAAGGAAAGAGAATGAGAGAGAAGGAGAAAGTGATGTTTTGGGCGGTGCGAAAACGACGGGAGTCCCTGAGGTTGGGTAGTTTTGGGAGGAGACGGGGGCAGGATAAGAGAAACCGTGGGTGAGAATGGTGGGGTGTCGGTCAAACCAATGGGCGTGGGAGCCGTCGGACGCTTGTGCGTACAAAACAACGGGAGGACGAAACGATTAGTCTTGGGCTTTTTTTTTCTTTTTAAATTATATTCTATGTTCATAGAGACACAAAAAGCATGGTTTGATCTCGTGATAGCGTGTCATGCCGGCGCGGAAAGGTGGCAAAACTATCTCTTGTTTTACATTAGCATACACATCTCATCGGGTTCATCAAATATCAGAATAGTAAATAAGAAGTATAACCTCGAAAATGTTCCTGCTCCGGATCTTTTTGGTTGTACATAGAATGGGATGGCCACACATGATCCCAAACAAGGAGCCCTTTCTGTTTCGTTACTTGATGATATATACGACTCGTCATTAAAAAAAAGTTTATTGGATGCGTCTAACGTAGGATTATTAGAGAAATTTATCATGGCAGTCACTTCAGATGTTGGAGTTCCTGAGCTCCAGTTACTAATTGGCTGCCAACGGTAACCTGCAATATATTCGTGTACTAAAACGAAAATAAGAGAAAATAAAAAAAGACCAGGTAGAGTCGCAAAAGTCGCAGACTCTGTTCTCATGAATCATGCTAGCATCCATGCTGCATTCCACGCCGCTAGAATAATCCTGATGGCAGCTGCATGAAAGCTCACGTCATTAGCACCGTCCACAGTTACTACTGCCGGCAGGGCCACAGGTTTGGATATAAAAGTTCCCAGAAAACTATGCTGCCGAGTATGATAACACAACAACAAACCAACCAACCGAAAAAATGAACATAACACAACAACAACAAACCAACCGAAAAAATGAAAGTGGCCCACAATATAACAAAAATTATGAAAAATTCTTCGCGCACCGCGGTGGTTGGCTCATCGCACGGAGCCGGTGAAAAAAAAATATATTTTTTTTTCCATGCGCTGTCCGGCTCCGCCCATAAGCAAATCACAGCACCCAATGCGTGCATTCCCCACCGTACGCAGTGCACAGCAAATTTGAACACTATAAAACACCGTATGAAACGGGCTTCATAGTTTACCTTATTTCTTATGGATCTGAAAATAAATTTAAAAATTAATTTTTTTCTATTAATAAAAATATTAATTTTATAATTAAAATATTTTTTATTTTTAATATATAATTTTTATTTATACATACTATATAACTATATGATATATATTAAATATATAATCAAAAAATATATACTGTAAACTTATCACGAATTTAATATTCATCGATATATAGTATATAATTAGTTAATATAAATCTAACAAAATATTCATTCAACGTCCCAATATATACTTCTAGATAAAGAGATACAATTTTCAAAATATAGTACTCATCAATACATAGCATATGAGCAAATGATACACACTAGATGACTTATTGATACATACTGTAAATTTTTTTAATACATATTTAGCAATGACCTAATATACCTCTATAGATAATTGATATATAATTTATCAAATTTAGTATCCTCCTATACACAGTGTATGATTAGTTGATACACACCTAGTAAAATATCTATTTGATATCCTATAATAAATATCTCTAAATACAATGATACACAGTTTTCATAAATTTTTAAATATAAAAATTTAAAAAAAAATTGAAAAAAAAAACTCAAGAAAGATCCATGGATACGATAGATAACACGTTGGATTTGGAAAAGAAAAAAAAAAGATCAAAAAAAAATCTTACAAATCGAAGAAATGACTTTATAAGGAAGATAATAGATAGAGAGACTTAATAAAAATATATATATATATATAAATAATCATAAAAATTCTTTTTTAGACATATATTTTATTTTTTTAATTATTATTATTATAGTTATAGAACCAATGAACTCCGCTAGCAGAAAAAATACCTTTCCTATTTGACTTTTAAATTTTTTCTTTAAGATACGAGAAAAAAAAAATAGGCCTACCCCATATTATTTTTATCCGGCCCAGTGCACCAAACTAGCCATTGCAAGATTTGAGAGGGTTATATATATATATACACACACAATCTTAAGTCCACATGTAAAAACGCTATTTTCATATTTTAAATTCACAATTAGATCAGAAGGAAGCAACCTTACCATCAAGCCATAGGAGTATAAATGGTACAACAAATCTGTAAAATAAGTGTTGGACAATTCAAAATAACTCAAAGACAAAGGTTTTTATAAAACGGAAATGAAAAGGTTTTTTCCCTTTGCCTTCACAAATTAAATAGCCAGACAGGATGACGACAAAAAGACAAAACTGCTATGGTGCTTATGATTCTAGGTGTCGAAATCAAGGAGTACCAATTTAATGCAAAAGAGAACAAAAATAATGTTGAACCAAGCAATAACTTAGCTCAGCAGGAAACAACAGCTACCCTCACAATCTTAAAAAAGACACCAACAAATTACGAAAATCAGAAGTACGATGCAACTAAATAAAGGTCATTAATGGAATGCTACCTTGTTGTCTTCATTGGAAAGAAACTTAAGTAAACAATCTCATTTCACTGCTAGAAAGTGTTGGCAAGCAACTGAAATACAGGGCCAGAAAGGGGTGACACCTGACCTAAATGCTACATCCACTGCTAAAAAAACTTGCCCACGATTGTCAAAAATGTGGAAATGATTGAGAAGCTTGCATTTGAAGGAACATGAAAGCCACACTTATGAAAGGGGAAAAATTAAAAATGGCCAAAAGCAATCGGATCTTGCTTCCAATTTAAGGCACAGTGGACAAAAAATAGAGGGAGGAAACACGTGCTGCTAAATCCACATGCAGATGATGATAGCTAACGGCAGAGAGACAGTTAAACAAAGAAAAATCCACCTCAAGAAAATCTAATTCTGTGAATACATCAATCATGCAATTTATACAAAACGTCTTTGAGAAATTAGACGAAAATATGAACAGAACAGGGCACATGTTGAAGAATCAGATGTGCAGAAAACACAAGCATCAATTCCCAATGACAATACTCAGGATAACCAATCCAGCTATGAGTGGGATAACTATATTACTCCAAGTGAAACAACATTTTTTTTTTTATCATCCTGCCAAAACAAGCACAAGCTCATCCTAGATTTTGGTCTTTAGAAGAACCAGGCCTTGAGGTGATAGCCACAAACTCTGGGCTCAACTTTGGACTGCTATTTGTTGAAGGATTGCAACAGGCAGGAGAATAAACTTGAAAGAATCTCTCTAGGTCATTTTGTTGGGCAACTCCCGTCAATTGGCTAGTCCAATTAAAGGGTCTAGAGGAAAGTATAAGAACCCCTCACCCATCTCAGAGGAAGCCTTATTTCACAAAGGATTCAAAGTCAAATTCTCAAAATACATGTGAAGAAAGGCAGGTTTCCCTGCCTGGTTGGAGTAGCCTTGCTAGAATTTAGGACGCATGTGGTTTTGGGGGAGTATTATGTGAGAAAATGTGAATGTAAAGAGTCTAGACATCTCAATAACTTGGTGACAAATTGGTTTCAGAAAGCAAAAAATGATATGGTTTTATCTTCTACATTTCGTGCATCTTAAAATTTTCTTCGAACCTAGCTTTGATGCCACATGTATATAAAACCAGTAATATAAGCTCATAATACTGCAAATATCCCAAAAATATCCATCCACAAACATAAAATAAAGGGAGAAAAGTGCAACGTGTGATAATAGCTTGAAAATTTACACAGAGATCCATATATAAATTGGGTCACATGCTATCTTCCTGGATGACCGAGTCAGACAAAGTACAAAAGACATATCACAGCGACTCCTATTTATGCTTGAAATTTCCAATTTACAGGATATATAGCTCAGACATTAGCATCTTTTGGCGTTCTTTTATATAGCCAAGAAAAGGCATGCTTTGACTATGAAAAGCAAATAAATTACTGTTTTACTTGATATATACTTAGTAGACACCAAAGCATAAAAACTTGAAAGGCAGTGATAGTTATCCATGTCATCCAATTAAAAGAAACAAAAAATGAACATGCCCTTTTCTATTAGAAGATGTCAAACAGTTATCTTGAAGATGGATGTCTAGCAAGATTCCCAACCATTTGTCCCATATGCATGCAAACAAGAATAAAGGGCTGGCCATGCAGTTACTTCCACAAGGGATCAGATACAGAAAGTTCATCTTCATGCATTTTATGCTGCCTTATGGATGCTAGATTGCTATTCACTTCATAAGATTAAGCAGCATGGTGTCTCTAAAAGTCTTAACACACGTGCCAAACTATGACAGGCCTGATTAGTTTCCTTGCTTATACAATAAAATAGTAAAACTTGCAAAGGATATCAAGGTTGTCCGGGAATCGTCAGACAATATAGATCTAGAAAATTGACTCTACCTAAAACTAACTATAGTATCTACTAAAACGATACTGTATAACCACCACACAGATCAACACAGCAATTTAGTGGCAAGAGAGCTTTAAAATGGTAAATACTTGGATGAGGGGTATGGGATTCCATAAAAATGATGTGGAAGCACCAAGTGCCAAGCCATTCTATCTTTTCTTCCATTTGGAAACCTAGAGTCAGTAAAACAGGCGCTGATACTCATATGTCATTTATCCAAACAAAATGGTCCTTTCAGATAGTCCACAAACAACACATAAATTTAGGCAGACACCTGTGTTATACATAAAGGCTACATGTCTCAATTATCATAAATTACTTCTAAAAAACAGTCCTATTGAGGATTAAAACTTTGAGCAAACTGTAATGCACCTAAATATCCATGCATGAAGCAGGTGGAACAAATATATAATAAAGGAGACCAAGCATCTTATAAGCCAAAAGCCGTTATAGCCAGCAACTGCTGAAGTCAATAAATTTCTTTCTTTCCAAAATGAACTGCACCATATTATGAAAAGAACAGTATGAAGCAAAAGTATCAAAGTTTGGATGCAACCACCAATCAAAATGAATGGGTTCTTGTCAACAACTGAATCACTAAAAAACATTATGAATCTATTCGAGAAATGTTCGACCTGTAAGTATGATATTGACAGGGTCCTCTGAACACAAAAAACCATCACCAGCAGTCACCAACCCTGGAATTCTCTGGTCCTGTTTGTCTCTGAGCACTTGAGGAATTGAAAACATGCAAGGCAAGCAATGTATTATAATGTCCTTGCTCTATTTCATCCTCTTTAACTCCATGGAGAAGTAAAAGTTCAATTATGCAATCCTCCCAATCAAGACCACCCTTTTCAACTCTATTCCTCCTCCTCCTCCTCCACTTCCTACCTATCATCTGCTCCAAAACAGAATCCTCTTCCTTCACACCCGAATCGGCGGAGGATGATGGAGGTTTCATAACCTCATTAATCCGACACTTAGCAGCTTTTATCTTCTCTTTTCTCCATCTCCTGGTTTTGACACTGGTAACAAAAGATGGAGGCAGAGCCTCGTAACCGACATCACGCTGTAATACCTGCTCGAGCGTCAGCTTCTTGTCGGAATCCCATCTTCCCTCCCACCAACCAATCAATGCCTCCGAATCAAATCCAGCTATCCTCCTCTTCTTCCCCTGGTCCTTTCCAAGCTCTCCTTTTTCCTTAAGATAGCTGATTCTCTCTAAGACATTTTTGTAAGCATCTGAAAGGCATTCCACCGAGACCTTTAGATTCTCCAACTTAACACAGCTCATCGCCTCGAGACCACCCTCTTCATGACCTACATTGTTGAAATACTTGGAATCACTATCTTCCCTCGAGTTTGAACAATAGGCATTTAAGAGATCACCCAAATCGAATCCAAGGCCCTCCTCCGATCCCTCCACCGATCTGGATCTTGACTTCGACTCCATGATCCGGATCAAAAGGGGCGCATTTTGCACTAGGTTCTTGACGGTGACGTCCGCGCCCCAGGGAAGCAGGGACCCTGCGACCTCGACGAGGGTCTCCTTAAGCTCCTTGAGCCGGAGCTTGCTGGTGGTGACCCCGGCGTAGATCTCCTTGGCAATGTCCTCAATCCCGGCCTTCACCCCGTTCACCTCCGCCACGAACGCTGCTACGGCGGCGACCATCGGGAGCGGCTGCCGCCCAGTAGTGAGGAACCACTTGGTGGCGCACTGGAGGAGAAAGCGCCCCTGGCCGATGACCTGCTCGGCCTTTTCCCTCTCGATCCCGGCAAAGCTGGGGGAGGTGAGGACAGCACGCTCGAGGGAGTGGACGGCGTCGAACTCCGGAAGCGGGGGAAGGTGGAGGTGGCGAGCGACGCGCCCGGCCATCCGGCCGAGGTCGTGGACTTCGCAGCCAGCGGCCTCGGCGGCCTCGGCGAGGGAGAGGGACAGGCGATGGCGGCGCATGACGAGGTAAGCACAAGCGGCGGCGAGGACGGTGAACCACTGGCCATCGCCAAGGGCGCCGTCGGTGACATCAGAGGCGAGGGCGGCGGCCTCGGCGGCGCGGGCGGAGGAGAGGCCGAGGCGGGCGGCTAGGTCGGCAAGGAGGGTGCGGGCGCGGTGCAGGCGGCGGTCGCGGTGGTTGAAGTCGCCAACAGAGAGCATGAGGGAGCCGGTGGGGACGCCGTCGGAGGTGAAGGTCTGGTGGCGGAAGTCATCGGAGGAGAGCACGCAGCCGCACGAGTCACAGATGTGAGCGCCGGAGTCCGGGTCGACCACCACCTGGCCCTCGCTGCAAATCCGGCAGACAGCCATCTCCGCCGGCGACGGAGAAATCAATCCCTCTGAGCACTTGTTATTTGAGGGAGAATTAGGGCTTCCTCCTCCTTTTTTTTTTTTTTTGAAAAAAAATATTTATGTTATGTCAACCGTGCGCGTCATGCATGTGAATTTATAGCAAGGACCAAGGGGCCAAGGCGGTCGATCGTGTCACGTGACTTGGAGATGGTATGTATTGATTTGGTTTAACTAGACTAAAAGTAATGGATGTCGCACCATTTTGGGCTTTAGGGGTCGATTTGGCTCCCGAATAAACCTAAAATACATCTGAATAATTTTTAGTATTATTCAGATTTAATTAATTTTACATAGTCCGAAAGATACTTTCAGAAATTAAAAAAAAAAAATACAAAGTTTTGATAATTATTTGAATTATAAATTAAACTACCTTAGGTGCGCCTTTCTATAAAATTAGTCAGATATCCGGGTCAAAGTAATTCAAAAACCAAACACCTACGCATAGCTAAAATGGTGAAATAATGTGATATTGACATTTTTGCGAGGGGCTAACAAACAAATTGAGCAGCTTGCCTTGCCTTGGGCTTGGCTTTAGAAAAGGTCAAATTAAGCTTGGTTCGAAATTAAATAAATCAAGCTTACAGAAATACTCGAAATTAAAATCATACATGTCATGGTGAGCCAAAGATGGACATAACTCAATCGGTGCTTAATCCATCAAAGTACTTCTCCCTCAAAGCCATGTATACGACACCTACGAAAATTGGAGGTTAGATAGAGGCTTAAGCCGACTGCTTAGATTGGTTGGAGGTTGGTTTTATTGTTTTGTGAACATCAAGTAAAGAATGCAATGTTTAGTCCATCAAACACTTCTCCATGAACACCCCACATGCAAAAATGATGGTGAGGTCACGACTTGGATGTAATCATTTGCTAATTTTGTGCCTTGCACCGCATATCACCTGTCGCTAAGACAATAATTCAATTGCAATAAATTTGTTGAGAGAGTATCTTATCGTCACTTATTGCCTTTATCAAATCCTTATTTTTCAAAATTTCGAGAACGAGAACAATGAGCTACGGACCTGTTGCCATAGACTCACAGCATAGCACATGAGCGTTTAGGAATAGTCAACAAAATAAAGCCATAAACCAGGAACCATGGGAATGGATCCTCAAAAATCCGAACCGATCCGATCCGATACAGGTTTTCACATGGATCCAGGTTTTAAAAAATCTTGCTAGCACACACCATGCCACCACGAAAGCACCTGACGATCCCGATACAGTTTAGCTTGAAGACCTGCTACATACCAATCATGGAAGATCACTTGACATTCGCATAAACAAGAATAGAGCATCAATTGGAAATACGATTGTTGTATCACATATCATATCTTTGCCCAAGATTTCTTTCTATTTTTTTCTTTTCTTTTCTTTTTTTGTGTGCGCGCGCGCGCACGTGGGGTACAATGCGACCTCAGTCACTGGAGCTTTTGACTATTTAGTACAAGCACATGACCCCCTATAACTCATAATATATAATTCACTAAGCTTTCAGGCTCCAAAATTGCACATGGTTTAACCAAAAAAGTGACCTAGCATCAACCAGGAGGTCCCTCTACCATCATAAAAACCTTCATCCATCCAGGACTTTCATGATAAGCTGTCGCTCCCGGTCCTGGACAAAAGGAAACCATGATGGCAGGCAAGGGAGGCACCTCGGTCATGCATCATCCCTGGAACATCGGGCATTTGTTATCAGCCACAGTCAGTAACCACCTGCTCTCGAGGGGCTTTTCTTTCCCCTTGCCAGAGCTTCGCATGATTCACATCATTCTTGCAAGGGGAACAGGGAAGGGAAAACTGAATCAGCAGCCACAGAAACAGACATGCACAGCGATTGGCAAATTAACAGCCTACCAGATGATGGAACTGATGCAGCCCCACTCACTCACCTCCACCTCCTAGCTTTCATTCTTCCTCAATAGGAATGCAGGAATGCTTCAGCTCACCACTGACATTAAAGGTAAGCTGGGTCCTCCATGTATCTTTAGGGCTGACTTCCATCAAACTTGATGTGTTGTCGATGAGCCAGAACCTGTTTAATCATGGAATCCTGTGAAGTTACATGGCACCCGGAGGGTCCTCCATGCATTACAAGATGGAGGGTGCCCAACAAAAACAGAGAAAATACAAGGTTCCAACCACCATCCAACATGTTCGAAGTTACATATCCAGAATACATGTATAAGTTAACACATAATCCAAGACAGCATCTGGAGGATTGGGAGAATGGGGATCTAGAGTTATAGAATATTGCGAAGCTGCAGCATGGCCCCAACTTTCCCACCTGCTTCATGGAGGATTATTGGCAAATGACCTTGAAAGGGGGCATATTACCAATGCCAATAGGTCACACATATCTGTTTTCGGAAAAACTTGTGTTTGAATTAGTCAACTACCGGTCCACCTTCGTTTCCGAGCTGGTCGCTCTGGCTTAGCCTCTGTATCAGCAACAGCTTCATTCTGGATTAACTGCACTTCACTCTCCACCTTTTTGCTTACTGTCATCTCCTTCTCTACTGGCATGGGAAGTTTGAAGCGCTCACTCCGCCTTTTCAGCTTAGCCACTGTGTCCAGGTGACGATCCTCTGCTATCTTATCCGCAGTTCGTCCCACATCAGCACTCTTGGGATCCAACTTGCCAGCATGAGTATTTCCTTCAGATTTTGCTATTTCGTCCATCTGTATCATATCAGCATTTGTGCCTTCAACTTCCTTGACATTCACAGAAGACTCTGCCTGCACATTCTCAATAGCACCATAATCTCTCTCTTTATGACTGGTCCAACGCTCCAATTTGGACCGTCCCCGTCTAGAACCCTGCTGGTTCTCATCATCTGAGGCAAGATCTTCTTCCCCCTGTTTTGTTAAAGAATCAAGCAGCTGGTGAGCCTTGGGCTGTTCATGAATTTGGTGCTGACCCTTCTTGGAGAGTGTTGCAGAAGAAGTGTTACTGCTTTCTTGCTCATTTGAACCTTTCAAGCTAACCTGAACAAGGTAATCCATTCACAAGCATGCATCAAATTAAGGGAGCTTTTGTTAAGAGAGTGAAACCACTTAGTCTAGACAGTAATCTATCGTCACATAATCAATTTCTTGTATCTGCAACATCTTTTGCTAATTTTATAATAATGCTCCAGTATCACTTGGAAGAAAAAAAAAAAAAGAAGAAAAAAAGAAATTTAGCAGCTGAACAATAGAGTCAGATTGTCACATGAAATGCAGCTTAAATATTTCGATGATCACAGTTATAATAGCAAAGCATCACAGAGTTTGTTTCCCCCAATGAACTGCTAGCACAGGGAGAAAAAGGAACTTTAAAATGGCATAAAGTTACTTAAAATTATAATTTAAAAAAAAAAAACAGCAGCACTAGATAGATATGATATCTATAACAATTTTTTATCATGGGTTGAATCAATTACTTGGTTAGTGCAGGGTCAATTGTAGTTAAGTATGAGAATAGAATAATTCTAACACAGCAAAATACCAGTCACTGGGCAAATATTAATTGACAATTTGTCAGTTATAAGATATGCAAAAAGAAACGATGATCCAAAAAGGCACAAAAGAACTGATACTTGAAGTAGCAATTGATGTCTCAACAACTCGATATCATCCAGAGTAAAGTTGGTGAGAATCAAAGTTTGTTGTCCAAAGATAACCGTCATAAGCACAATGAGCAATTTCATCATACCTTTTTTCTAACCCAAACTAGCAACCAAGAACAACTGCATAAAAAGGATTCGAGGATATGCAAATATTAATTGACAATTTGTCAGTTATAAGATATGCAAAAAGAAACGATGATCCAAAAAGGCACAACAGAACTGATACTTGAAGTAGCAATTGATGTCTCAACAACTCGATATCATCCAGAGTAAGGTTGGTGAGAATCAAAGTTTGTCATCCAAAGATAACCGTCACAAGCACAATGAGCAATTTCATCATACCTTTTTTCTAACCCAAACTAGCAACCAAGAACAACTGCATAAAAACGACTCGAGGATATGCAAATATTAATTGACAATTTGTCAGTTATAAGATATGCAAAAAGAAATGATGATCAAAAATGGCACAACAGAACTGATACTTGAAGTAGCAATTGATGTCTCAACAACCCGGTATCATCCAGAGTAAGGTTGGTGAGAATCAAAGTTTGCTGTCCAAAGATAACCATCATAAGCACAATGAGCAATTTCATCATACCTTTTTTCTAACCCAAACTAGCAACCAAGAACAACTGCATAAAAAGGATTCGAGGATATGTACAGTCACAGCACTTTTTTTTAAAAAAAAAAAATTGCTAGCTTTTCCTTTTTGGGTGCATGTGGGTCTATCTCAAATACATCCACCTAAACCACACTCTCAAAGTTAATTTATTTGATCATAAATATAATATTGAGTGATCACGCAGCTGAATATAATACATACTATCTCTACTATTTTGGGGATAGAAGTGTTGATTTGGAATATTTTTTAGAAGATTCTGTCAAAATCTCTTCCCACAATACTCTAGTGCTAATGTAACTCACAAATCCTGTTAAGGGATATTCTGCAGCCTCTCTTCCTCTCTTATCTTTCTTTCCAATTATATGGTGGCATAGGATTGGGCCATTGGCTCCTCTCTACCATACTAACTGCCTCGCGTTGATCTTTCCTCCTCCAAAAATTTTATTTTGCATGTTAATGACATCAACTAGATCCATAGATATCTTACTTACAAAGATAAACTGGTTCCAATGGGCTCACCAAATATTATGCAACTTAGCATGTTTGCTCAGAAAAATATGCTGGCAGACTTTGGAAAGAATGCCATGTATTAAGATGGAGACATTGAGAGGGAATCCAGAAGAGGGAGGCCCAGTGCACAAGGTTTCCCATTCCTGTCATTGCAGGTCTGGAAAGGGTCGGATGCGTGCAGCCTTAACCTGCATGCTGAGAGATTGTTTCCGTACTTGGAACTTATGACCTCCAGATCACAATGGACCCACCTTACTGTTGATCCAAGGGTCAACCTCATTGAAAGGGAATCTGGACAACAAAGAATGTTTTCCCTTGAAATTATATGATTTCCATTTCTACTCAACCCTGCCGTCCAGTCCCTCCAATTACAAAGATATAAAAAATATTGCAATAACTTTCCTTCCAACACACCAATCGATATCAATTCCTTATTTGATATTAGTATATAACCCTGGAGTTGCATAATAGACATTAATAGGTGAGAATGTATTTAGTAACAAACAGACATATAAGTAAACAAATAATTCCAAATTAACACTTGATGAGTCTGCAACCATCCGTCAAACAGTTTCTTGGTTTCATTTGTGCATTTATAGTTCTATTTTATTTTATTTTTTTATTTTTTCAGCATTTTTAATTGCTTATTGCTCAGTAGTTCTTTTTATGTTGTTATGCTAAAAATATCGCATGGTCCATAATAGGGATCATATAATTCAGATTAAAATGTCCTTTGGTGATCTAAATTTGATCCTTGGATTGGCATCGTTTAGGACAGTAGGATTTCGCAATTGATTTATCCAAGAATAAGTTTTCATTTTAAATCCATTGTACTTATTTCATCTTCTTTTTATAATAGAAAAATTAGAAAGGAAAAAATAATAAAATTAGTTTTTAACCTTTGGCATGATCTATATTTTCCTCGAATGGATCATAATAAAATTAATGTCTCTAGGAATAATCACCTCAAAGTGGATCTTCCCTAGATACCTACATCATGCTATTTAACAGTTGAATCAATATGACAAAGACCTAAAGTTAGCGATTTATGAATAGGTCATGTTGCTCCAAATACCTAACAAAAGACTTACTACAGTGCCAATCAAAAGGGATATTGTAACTACTGGATGACAAAATAGATTTTGGAATTTATTGAATTCTCCAAAAAAGGTACCGTTAACAATCGGTACTAAAACCATTAAAAGAACATCTAAGAACTTATTAGACATTGTGCAAGGTACTTGAAATATGGGAACGAAGTACTATTCGGATAATATTTCCAAAGGAGTTGCAAATGGATCTGTTGGTTCACCAATCATCGATGGTTCAAGAACCACCAAACCTATACTACATGCGAGAGGAATTACTGCTGGAAAATGTATAAAAAATCGTTGGACCATGTGGGTTCTCCATAATAAATTATGCCCCATTCCTTTAGCCAATTTAGCTTTTAATACAGAATCATTCAAGTCAAGTTTCTTTGATATTGGGATAGGTGAATTCTTATAGATCCATCCCCTGAAGGAACCGGACAGGATAAGTTTTCATCATCTAGCTCGAGCAAGAACCAAAGGAAAGAAGTAGATAATATAGAATGTATTCATTCATATCTCCACATACATAAGGACTCCATGTATTGAAAAGATTTACCAAATTCAAACTTGGATTTCAAAATCTGAACAATGGATCATATGATCAAGTTTATGTTTTACATATTTGATTGTTTAAAATGCCCATCTTTTAGGATGCATTGATTTCTTTGATTTCTATAAAGCTTCCAAAACATTAAGTTAGAAGTCTCCTTAGAGTTCACAGCCTCCATGATTCAACTTTCAAGAGTAAAAAAAAAAAAAAAGTGATTTAGTTTGTGTATAAGTTAAAACCTAGAGTCAACTTTTCATATTACCTTACCACCATTAAATTTTTTATTCTTTATCTTCTAAACCAATCTTCTACCACAAAAGATAGTTGAATTCATGCATTTAGAGGCATAAAACACTTCTTTGTGATATTCAAAAATAGGATCTTGGTGGTCCATAAAGGAGAGAGAATTCATTCACAGGCACTGAAGAAAGATACAGTAGTGGATGAGGAAGAAAATTTTGCTTAGCAATTCTATAACCAACTTTCATGATGAACATAACATGTACCATCTTTATTACTCTACATGTCTATGTCTACATATAATTTGAGTCAAGATATCATATGATCTTAGGTAGTGGCATAAAGCTAAACTTCACAATAAATCGTAGTATATTTGCTTTTGGACATTATATAAAAATAAGCTTAAGGTGTCTAGTAACTGAACCTTTCATGTTTCTACATGATCATCTCTTATTCATTAGTTAATTAAATTAGTCACTAGTCATGCTTGTTACTCACCATGTTCCTTTACCTTTTTTCTAATATTTAAAAGAAACTAGAAAGAATCTTAAGATCTAGAAGGCGAACCACACCTCAGTCCCATTTTACTTTTTGTACAATCTACAATAGGATCACATCTTGATAATATTCAATTTCATGACTCGTGGCTCCCAACTGTCACCAACCCTTTCCTATTTTAATTATACTACCATTATTTTCTATATTAGACTTATGTTCAAATCTCATTCGCGCTTGCCCATTTACACTATCATAATTTGTGTGATCGCATTATTCTATTGGATCCCTAGATACAATTCCCAAAACCCTCTTCTTAATTGTAACTATACCGGCCATTGCTTTCTATACCAGTTCCATTTTCAACTCCCTCGCTCTCTTCCCTTAACACTTTCATAATTTGTGCTCCATGATAAACTTCTCAATTAATAGTGCATTAATCTAGAAAAAGGTGCCATTAATTAACAACTGCAGATCTACTAATCAAGAGGACTTCAACTAACATGATTTTTCCAACACAATTCATTAATGAATTCTTTTTTTCATTTTCTATCACATATCTGTGCTATTGTTTTATTAATTTTACCATTTTATTTTACATATCAACAAAAATGTTATTTATTCTTTAAGTTTTGTCATCCGATGCACATGCTTATTTTTAGGTTTCAAGCAATTTATTATTTCTTGTGTATTCTTTATTTTCTAGGCAATTCATATTTGTAGCCTACTTTATTATTTTTTGATTTGTAGTCTAACTTTATTGTTTTTCATTTCTTTGCATGCTTTTGGCTCTACATAATTCCATATTACCTTTCATGTTTTAAATTTGTGACAATATTTGGTTTACTACGTTTTTAATATTTTTATCTTTTATTCTTAGTTTTGTTAATATAATTTCAAAAAAATATTTTTTATTTATTTTGGTTTACATTTTTCATCTGTTGCTTTTTTTTTCAAACTGAACGTAATTTTGAATTTATCTTATTTTAGTCCATTCTCTTCTTGTATATATAACTGCTATCTTAATAAGACAATATAGTCACTATATCAAAATCTAAAGTAGTAAATGTA
The DNA here is from genome assembly GCF_000442705.2 of Elaeis guineensis. NCBI lineage: Eukaryota > Viridiplantae > Streptophyta > Magnoliopsida > Arecales > Arecaceae > Elaeis > Elaeis guineensis. Next base: position 75,244,700 of record NC_026005.2, on the reverse strand, counting down.
GTTAGACTCATGTACTTTATTTATTTATACACAAATAAATGGTTTAATATTTTTGAAAAATAACTAAACAATCAGCTTATTAATAGATAAAGAATCAACAGCATATGTTAAAAGCTTCTTTAGTTTTTTTTTTTTTTTTTTTTTTTTTTTTTTGTAAATGCATGTTGTGTATGCTAGGATTATATTATATGAATTGGAACATAAATCTGGAACTGCCTCTTCTGTTTTAGATTTTTATTCTAAATATATATTCACACATGCAGGTTTCTGTATATACCGTTGTGAGATGCTTGAAGGCATTAATAAATTTAATGAATGTTTCACACACGCCATTATTCAGCTATTTCAAAGTTGCTAACAAGTAATACATGACCTTATTATTTCCACTTTGGTCCTTTGCATGTATTTTGTACATTTTTATACAAGAAGAGAAGCTCAACTTACCGCTAAAACTTTGCTCATTAAAAGAAAAAACAAAAACAACAACAAAAAAATTGTACAGTCCAACAAAATGAAATATCTCGAATATATATTTTGTAAACTGTTCAGAGCAATTGGTTTTCCCTTAAAACTCGCTGTTTCATGTCATGGACAATCTGGGACAATTTACTTCTGGAATCAATAATGAGGCTTATTAAGTCTCCGTGAAATTATCGTATAATGCCATGTCACTTAATCATACCTTGTCATTTTGGTGGATATTGTGATCATCATGCTTTCTCTTGCCAAGCACCTGATTATTTTGCTCACTAGCTTCACTCTCTTTAACTTTTCTTGTATTTTCCCTGTGTCTCTGCCTGTACATCTGCTGGCTATCAGAAGCGTTTGGATGTCGATCATTATGAATGCTCAACCTTTCATGCCTTGAGCTTCTCTCATCATTATTGTGTTGTTTCTCATGTGCATGCACGTCCCCATGTCCCTTGTGTTGTGAAACATTCTCCTCCCCAGTGCGGTCTCCCCTCTTTGACTGCTCATTGTGCCGCCTTCTATCTTTATCCTGATAATCCTTGTCAGAACCAATAGGTTTTAACTCGTCTCTATTTCTACCATTCCCACCCAAGCTCTTATCTTCTATAGCTCGGCTGCTTCTTGCCACTCCCCGCCCTTCTCTTTCCCGATGTGTTAGTGCATTTTCATGAGGTTGTTTAAGCCGCTGCCTGTCCTCTCTCTCCCTATGACCCCAACTATCATCCTTGTGTTTAGCAGATTGATGATCCTCAGCCTTGTCCCTCAATCGAGTACTGTCCTCTCTCCTCTTGTGATCTATGCCATCATCCCTCTCTCTTTTCCTTCGGCTAGAATCTTCTCTAGCTCTGTAACCATGCAAGGCATCTTCCTTGTCAGTTTTTCCCCTCCTTGAAACTTCTTCATCCTTCTTTCTTTTGTTGTAAGAATCATCTAAATTTTCACGGCGATTTATCAGCATACTGTTTCTCTCCCGCTGTCGTGGGGGCCCATCTCTACTGCGCCCTCTCCAATCATTATCATCCACCAGTTTTCTTGAATGAAGATCCTCATCTCTATCATTCCTGTCACTTCCCCCTACCTTACTCCTGTGCCTTGAACCGGTTCCCTCACTACGCTCCCTCCTTATGTCTTCATCTTTAACCCTTCTACTGTGAATTCCTTCTTCTCTCCTTTGCCAAGCACTAATAGAACTAGACTCCTTCGGCCTCTCAAAACTTCTACCTCGAACAGGGTGTGCAGAAATGGAATCCCAATCTCTATGTCCAGAAGAGCGATAAGTATCTTCCCTTTCTTTGGAAGCTATGTGGTTTCTGTCTATATCTTGTCGAGCATCACTACCATAATCATCCCTTCGCTGAAGAATATGTTCCTCTCCTTCATGGCGCCTTCTTATATCGCCTATCCGCCTCGACCGTCCATCTTGCATGACTTCATCACCATTTTCACGCCGTTTCTGATAATCTTTACTGCTACCAGTTTTTGCTCTACTGCTGTCACTATGAGAGGTCCTTAATTCATCTTCATCAGCAGTATCATTTAATGCAGGTTGCTCTACTCGTGAACTTAGCTTTTGTTTCTTGCCAGGATAAACTAAGTTATCATCACCAACAGTCTCACTTGAAATATGAAAATCTGAAGTGATGTCCTCGCCGTCTACATCAATGCTATCACCCAGTGCAAGCTTCTCATCATGTTCATCATATTTTTGTTCAATGCTCAGCTCCCTTGCAGTTTCAACTGCAACAGCTGGTGATACTTCAGAAATCTGGTTAACTTCGGTACTGTCAATTAGTTTTCCTATCTGGCGATCACCATGCCTGTTTGAATGGGCACTTTGGCTAGGAATGGCATCATTTGAGTGTTCACCACTTACACTGGAGTGTCTACCACGTGAGATCCCTTGTGGCAACCTGAAGATGTAGGTAAACAATATTTTTTCAGTAATTTACTTTAGGATATCACTATACTCAACGAGAACACTTGACAATGAAGCAAGTCATAGCAACCAACTCATCAAGATATTTTACATATACAAAATGTTAGAGGATCTGAAAAAAAATTCAATCAGATAGGCATTGCAAGATATATATATATATATATATATATATATATATATATATATATATATAGGTTTTAGCCACCAACGCAAGTAGACTAATGCACAACCACATTTGCGAGACTTTTACCATGGAATCATAAATACATTATCGACTTTGAAATCTTGAAGTAAAAAATATATGTCCCTAACAAATTTCATTTATCCAATAACGAACATAAAATCTGGCATAAGAGATCTAGATATGAAAAGTCAAGGGCAATCCTCTATATAATCCATTCAATTTTTCGGGGCTGTGATTTCTTTGTAGATTGGAGAGGGACTGGTTTATACATTTGTATAACTAACATATAGAACAGCAAAATCAAGATCCACAATGACTGGTATAATCCAGAAATGTGCAAGAGAATATAATCCCTTGAAAATTACATAACCTGAGGCAAACAGAACGTGCATGCCAGATCTGAGTAACAAAATTGTTATACCAAAAGCAACATGTACATGGTTTATTCATTGCACATAAGCCATGAACCTCTGGAATTTTTCATGCTCTTTCAGGTAAGCTGTTGGCAAATCTTATTTATTAGACAGTCACTTTTTCATGCTTTGACTAAATGATAAGACTTAATGCAAATTATCAGCAACAGTATGCAGAACACAGAAAGGTAAAAAATGATCTTATCATAAGATAAGAACTTAATTGCTGAAACAGTATCAATAGGGGTTATTCTGTTAGAACAATGTGCTTAAAAAAAAGAAAGATATTCAATTCCCTATCAGAAAATTATAATGGAACGTTGGCATTAGCTGCTTCAGTATTCATTGCTAGATGATACTTCAGGTTCTCTTGTTGCAGGCAGTAATTGCTGGTTTCTGTTCATGTCTGATGGTTTATTAATCAGTTTTAACTACAGAATCTGAGCCATGTGGATTGATGACAAGGTATAGAATGGACTACAAGGATGCATCTAACAGGCAGCCCAGCAAAAGCATTTATCAGTTCATTAGGAATAAAGGTTAAGATGTGAACTCCAATAAGTTAGCACAGCAAATATTCAACGGCAAAGTAACCTGGCCAGCATAAGGGGAACAAAATTGCTCTTAATAATGTCAGGTACCAATAAGACCACCCAAATTAGAAATATGATTACAAGTTTATCCTCTGGACTTTCTAATGCATAGAGAAAGAAGGCTATAACCATTTTGTGCAAGTTCCATACAACATAAATTTTAACCGGGACTCAGCTATCCTTTTGACCACAGATACTCCTCAATCTCACTTTCTAGCATTTATGAGACTGGAAGTATGTCTACTTAATTTTAGTGTATGCAGCTTGCCAGCTTCTCTATGCAACATCTACTTCTTTGTCAGAACTAACCTGACTACTTTGCACACATGTTTCAAAACTAAAGAAAGCTAATGGAAAAGGACATGGCATGGCCCAGGGGACCTTTAATTTTTAGGTGAGTTTTCATGAACCTACACCATAATAGCATATAGTCTAGCATTTGGTATAACTACTATTACCTCGAGCATACATCCACCGGTAAAACTATCAACAGCATGAGAGTTTTTGAGACACCTATAAACTATTTCAAGTGTTCAAATGAGTCTAGATGAGAAACATTTTGAAACTATGACCTGCCTTATAGCATAAACTTCTATTAAAAAAGTTATGAACAATCGGGATTAAAGAAAATTTGTGATAAATTGAAAAGCCGGCAGCAGCTTTCCCATAACCATAATGGATAAAGGATATGCATAGAAACGACTATCCCTACTGCACTCTCATTCAGGACATACAAACTCACTCCAACACTAACACTATGTTGCGATCATTATTATATTCTATATATGAATATGAAGCAAGGCTTCCACTAAACTTACCTTTTAATTTACTAGTTTTTCATGTTTCCTCAAATTTATAATGCCTTAATGTTTACAAAAAAGAAAGTCATTAAAAATAATTGCCCGCCATGTAAAACATACCTTCCACCATGATGACCCTCAAAAGATCCACCAGAATATGCAGGGCTCCTTGATTTTGAATTGGAATGGTAATGACCATGCACCTCTGAATGGAAGGGTGAGATACCATCTTCTTCGGGTGTAACAGGGCCTCTTCTAGCCATTTCCCTCTTCCTCCCACTTAAAGCATGTGGAAGGCGGTTGTCATATTCTGATGCAACATGTCTTTCATCTTCAAATTCACGGACACCTTTATAATGTTCGCCTTGGACATCCTTCTCAGGCTGCTCTAATGCACCATCATCAATTGTTGGATCATCCATCGGGTCCTGCAATACAATCTGATAATCGAAGTATGTCTGTTAGTCACAATAATCATAATCCAGAGGTACTCTAAACGAATCTACTGATCAGCAAACAAAGTTGACATACACACAAAAAAAGTGAACCACTCCAAAAGATGAAATTTACCTCTATAATTGCATCTGAATCACGAAGCCGTGGTGCCCTTGTATCAATAGAAGGAAGGCGTTCACCATGACCACTTTCAACCTGTATGGCTCTCCCAGTTGGCTGGAAAATCAAATAAATGAAACATGCTTAGAAGTCAGTACAAGATACTGAAAATAAGTAGGCAGAATTTAATCTTAAGGGGGAAAAAGGAAAAAAAACATGAACACTCAAAGACCATGAAGCACGATATTTTCATGAGCGACAGAAGATATTTGCAGAATTTTAAGTTGACCAGGCAATATCAAATAAGACTGGATCATACTAATGGTGCCCGTATGTTTGCAGCTCCTCTTCCTTGGCTATTAAAATCTTGTCCGTTATGTGCTCTTCCATGATGCCCACTATCAGCAGAAATATCATGATGGCCAGCTGCAGCCGCAAGTTCAGGAGGTAAATCTGGATCATACTCCTGAAGCCAAAGCAACATACTATTAAAGCTAAAGCTTAAAAGAGAGACATCACTCCAACATTTATAACAGTCCAAAATGGCAATGACCTGCTCTGATCGCCCGCTCTCATAAACACGGATTTTGCTTTGCATGGTAGCTTCCAAACGAAGTTGGTCCTGCATAATTAAAAAAGTAAGTCCTTGATTATTAATAATAAATAACAATAAAAACCTGTTTTTACATAGCATATGTGGTATAACAAGACCGTCACTTGCCAGCTGCTTGCAGTAATCCTTCCACTTGTCCTCATCAAATCCAAAATTGAAAAAATCTGAAATATCAACTCCAGGATGCCTCCATGGTTTTTCCTCAAAATTTTCAATGTCAATATCAAATATTGTCCTAAATATAAACAATTGGAAGGAAAAAAAAAGGTCAGGTATTGAAAGTCAAGAAAAGTGGTTTTGGTTATAAAACTCATTTCAGTCATGAAAATATTTGGTCAGGTATGATCTTGTAGAAATAAGCATGTTTAAATGAACACAACTGTCACTTCACAGCCAGGCAAGCAATATTGATAAAAAATTTATGCAGGATCTGCTACCAAGCAACAATTAGCAGAAACACAGGCATTGACCCGAGAGACAGCTTAAAAGCTAAAATTAATACATAACTGTAACATGCTAAAAGAAAATGTGTTGCAGTGGCTCCAACTATTGCAGGGTCTGGGAGAGTCAGATGTACACAGTTTTAACCCCGCATATAGAGAGGTTATTTTTATCTTTCAAACCCATGACATCCAAGTCACAATGGAGCAACCTTAATATAATATCAAGATCTGCCCTCTACACAACTAAAACATGCTGACAACATTTTAATTTTGTGAAGACATCATCCCAAACACAACAAGGTAAGGTCTCTAGGGGTAAATACATCTAAAGTGACTCAAAAGCAAATCTTACATATAAAGTATTTTAAACTTAAAAATATAACTGTTAGCAATGTCAAACTATCCTAATTGTTATTATAACCAATTTAACAATTGAGACTTCATTGGACAGCTAATTCAGTGTATTGAGCACTCATAACATTTGCTAATTTGCAGCTATAGCACATGTAAATGTTACATCAGTGTGACACAGTTGTATACAAGAGCAGCAGGAGTTCTCCACAAAATATGTTGAAATCGGACAGAGGTAAGCCTATGTGTCAGCTTTTATCCATCTCTGCTCCCATCTTTTTTTCCATCCTCTTCTTTCTTTCGCTTTTTGCTTCTTTAAATGTGTGATATATCATCATGTATGATTTTTTGATGGTCCGGCCTCACTTCTCTCGATCTTTTTTCCCACATATAAAGTTTTTCTAATCTATGGTGCAGTCATGTGCCTCTTCAAAATCATGCATGTAGCAACAAAATGTTCTTGGTGATGTTGAGATGTTCTTTGATAAGAAAAATTTATAGCTGGTGATGCATGAGGTCTACTTCAACATATGCGGGTAAGCACTATGTAGGCATCCCTCATGGATATCAAGTGCCAGACTTTAAGTATGGGCAACAACCTGTCTATCCCTCCCTCCTAGGGTGGTGGGATATCCTTTCTTATCTGTTTGGTATCAATTAAATTTCCTACACAACAATTTCCATGTAACAACACCATTCCAAACTAAATTCACATTCATATGAATACATATGATGTGCTATTACACGTAGATGTTAAAAGAAAAGCCAGATAAAGCCAGACTTCTGCAATACTGGTTTTAGCTTCTGTCAACATACCTGTGTTCACAAATATATAAGTTCACTACAAACAATCAAACAAGAAACAAAAAGCTGCCCTCCCCATTTAACTAGTTTGACTAGAAACAGGTAAAATGGTTTGAAAAAACAAAGTACTGCTGCATGGTCATAAAATTATATAAAGTGGATAGATAAATTATTATTTCCTATGATCATGCATAGCCAAGCTTACTTGTGTGCAGGAAGAGTGAAATCTAATCCACTGCCAGTAGCACGGCCTAATGAGCCATTGGACCAAGCAGGTGCTCCAAAAGAATGGTAACTTTTCGGGCCGTTTGGAGCACCCCTGCCACCAGCAGGTCTCCAATCACCTCTGCCTCGACCAGCCATGGGGCCCAAAGGAAGAGGAGGACGGACTTGACCAGCGGGACCTACAGCACCACCAGAAGGTCCCCCAGACATAGGTGCAGCACCAGGTCTTACATACTGGAAAAGGAGAAAATGCAAAATAAGCCAACAAAAATATTAGAAATACCATAAACACTAAATCATATTAAACTGTCGATCAATTACTGCTACAAATTTATTTAAGTAAAATAGTAAAAATGTTTGGATGGGAGTTGCAAAATTCCAATGTATCATATTTTATGAATGGAATTTGTAATTTTTTAATCATGATTTAACTGTCTTGATGAATATAACAAGTTCAACCAAATGAAGGCAAGGAAAGCAATTGAAACTAGATAGTGTACAATGGATGATAAAACATGGATATGAAAATAGATTGAATCCGTGAATGCAAACAATCAAATAGCATCTCCACCTACCTCCTTGCAAAATATGTATTGTATGTGATTTCTTGCCTTCATTTAATGGTTAATGGTGGTGGCAACCAAGGACTCAAGTCCCAGTAGGACGTCCTGTGGGACATCCCAATGGGTTGAGAACCTAAGTGTTGGGACAGGACCTTTGACATCCCCTATTCCAAGTCTCAGGATGGGGTTGATGGCATGCATCCCGTTCCATAAAAAATCAAGGAGCACATCCCACAGGATTTAAAATCTTGGTGGCAACAAATAAATGCATGCCATTTCTATGAGATGCATATGTTTGACTACCACTCTAAACAATGCCAAAAAATGAGGTAACATATGGTGTCTATCTACTATAAAAGGAGCTTTTATACCAAACCTCCAGGTGTGCCACTATCCCTCCACCCTTAGATAAGGCCGACAAAATATGACCCAACCCATCGACCCGACCTATGTTCAATCCGCTATAAATAGGTTTAAATTTAAGCTAAACAGATTCGGATCATAAATAGGTCGACCCGTTTAACCTATTTAATATTTGGATCAGATTTAGATTTCAGATATCTGACCTGTTTAACCAGTTTAACTCGTAATATTCAGATCGGGTCGAGTCATATAATCAGTTTAATCCATTTAACCTATTTAATTTGTTTAACCCATTTAAGATCTATTTAACGTATTTAAAACCTGCTTAATTTGTTTCTGACCCATTTAATATGTTTAATCTGTTTAACCCATTAAAAATCCTTTTAACCTATTTGACCCATTTAACTTAACTTGATCCGTTTAATAAATAGGTTAAGCGGGTCAGATCGATTATCTGTTTAATAAACAGATCGGGTTCAGATCTGAATTTTTGACATATTTAATAAATAGGTCAAATTCGGATTAACGATTTTTTGACCCAACCTGCATCGACCCGACCCAACCTAATTGCCACCCCTACCCCAAGAAAATCAAAAAGACAAAAAGGAGCCTATAGTGCATTACTCCTAACCATCCACATGCTAGATCAACCCATTTCATGCATATCAAGATGGTAGTGTTGAGCTAAATCTCCTTGAGATGGTTTTAAATGCTTTGAACAGCTTTTTTGTTTCTATCCAAGGAAGTGGGATAGAAGACTCCAACATTGCATAAACTAAAGGTTGTTCAGATAGCAGCTTAAAGAATTTCTTTTTCTCACAACAAATAGATGGCAGAAAATATGGCTACAAATGAATGAATATGCAAAAACTAAAGGATATACGAGATGGTCACATATGACTTAAGACTGTTGATAATCAGAATTGCTTGTATACCTTTCATGTTACAAGAGGTTCTATATATAGAGCAATAAAAGTCTAGGTACAATAAACGTATTGATCTTCTAATGATATATTTTCTAAACAAAATTTGATATATTTTCTGTTTCGGATTATACTGATTTCTCGAATCAATTACAATAGGAAACAAAACAATGACAAATATCTGTTACTCTAGATATGAAATACATAAATTACAATCCCTGATTTGTAGATACAAATCAAGAGATATAGGGATATCAATCAACACTCCCTCTCAAGCTGGTGCGTATATGTCATATGCATCAAACTTGCTACATATGTATGTTACCCTCGGACTCCGAAGTGATTTGGCGAAGATATCTGCCAGTTGATCGTTAGAATTCACAAACGAGATAGTGATTTCTCCAAAGATCATCTTTTTTTCGGATGAAATGGCAGTCAATCTGTATATGTTTAGTCTGCTTATGGAAGACTGGATTGGAAGCAATGTGCAAGACTGCTTGATTATCACAAATGAGTTTCATAAAGCCTACCTTGCAAAACTTTAATTCTTGAAGCAGTTGACTCAACCGTATAAGTTCACATGTAGTAAGGACCATAGATCGATATTTTACTTCTGCACTTGATCTGACAATCACATTCTACTTTTTGCTTTTCTATGAAATGAGATTGCCCCTAATAAGAACACAGTACCCAAAAATCGATCTTTTATCACTAGAGGATCCTACCCAATCTGCATCTGTATATGCAACAATGTCTGTGACTTCTATTTTCATAAATCAATCCTCTTCCAGAAGAATCCTTAATATATCTCAAGATCCAAACCGCTACATTCCAATAATTTTCACAAGGAGAGTTAAGAAACTGACTTACAACACTAACAGCGAAGGATATATATGGTCTGGTCATGGTGAGATAATTTAATTTTTCCACCAGTCTCCGATACCTGCCTGGGTCTGAATACGGCTCCCCCTGATCTAGTAGAAGTTTCACATTTGGATTCATAGAAGTATCGATTGGTTTACAATCTAGCATCCCAATCTCTTTCAGAATATCAAAGGTCTAAAGCAGCACTTGTTTCAGCACTTCCAAACTAAGAACTTGAGCCAGTTGCGGTACTTTCTTGGGATTGAAGTAGCCTTTCATGTTACAAGAGGCTCTCTATATAGAGCAATAAAGGTCTAGGTACAATGAACTTATTGATCTCCTAATGATATATTTCCTAAATAGGATTTGATATATTTCCTGTTTAGGATTATACAGATTTCTCAAATTAATTACAACAGGAAACAAAACAATAACAAATATCTCCTACTCTAGATATGAAAATACATAAATTACAATACCTAATTTATAGATACAAATCAAGGAATATAGGGGTATCAATCAACAATATGAAAACTCCTAATGCTTTGGATGGGTTCCAAATGTTAGATGTCTCAAAATATCCAAAACTGCAAGACTAAGATCTCGTGATATAGGTATAGTGCTCCACGATATATAAATATAAAAATGACATTAAGTTATAAAAATGCAATAAATACTAACCTAAAGAGTAAAGACTAATTAATAACATCATCTACCTAAAAACCTAAGTTCATGTCATGTTACATCAGAAAGGAGAAAAACGGTGAAACACTTTGTCAAAAATGTCCATTTCGGCTAGTAAATTTAGCATTCAAGATAGCTGAGAAAGTATCTTGTAAATATGCTAACATATGTCAACATTTGAAATACTTGATGACTAAATGAGCATCACCTCCACCCAAGTATCCCTTACCAAGACAGACCAAATCCCAACCACTCACTCTTCTAATTGACAGAAGCTAGGACATTCCATTTTCTAAGAGTCAAGAAATATTGTCGCATGTCGTATAGTGTTTAACTATCTCTTTTTGTTTTCCCTTTTTTTTTTCTTTTTTAATAATGTAGTTGCTTAACTGTTTTGAAGTGTTAGCATTCCAAAAGTCAAACTGAAGTGTCCAAGTTAACAATTGATACGGCATACTCAACGCCCTATAAGGTTTCACATGCTCGTTAACAAATAAGCCAGCAAGCTATGCAGCAATATGCATCTTTGTAGGGTCCAAGGCATTGAGGACTACAAATGAAGTCACCAAAAAGGATGACCATAGAGAAATCTATAGAGTTTTAACAATGCCTCTAAAGAGAAAATGACAACACAATTCATTTGTTCTACCAGTCATTATCTCTGATTAATGACTTCTTTTTGGGTTCCATATTACCACCTTAACAATTATTACAACCTGGCCAAAGTAATAGTTTCTTGAAATCACAAACTCTATATAGTACCGACACCAAACCTAATAATTCTACCTTTGACTTAGAATGGGCATTTACATTATTGGGCAAAGAACAAAAGTTTCCCGCCTTTAAGCACCTCGGTTCTTGGTTTATGAACATGAGCTTGGATTAATCTTATTTGCTTGGAAATTATCATGTGAGACGTAGGGTGCTGTTGCAGTATTTAAGATGATTTCTTTGCACAATGACCTAAAGTGAGTGCGGTTGCCCCTTTAGCAGCAAGTCTTGCACTTTTTCTCTCAGATAAGTAATTAATCATTTTTTTTTTGGTTTCCTTTAAATCCGTATAAACCAATTATCTGGTAATACATCTGCAAGACACTTATAAGAGCAACTTCCAGTGCATTGCAGAGTAAATATGTATTACAAGCATAGTAAACAGAAAATAAAAATCTTTACAAGGCAAAATAAACTTCACATAATACACTCAGAGCAAAAAAGACAATTCATCTGCACATAATCACGTTCCAGAAGACAGCAAGGAAAATGACATTTTGTCCCGACAAACTCATCAAAAAAACTGACCTTGTACGTTGAATGATGCTGCACATGAAACCCATGATTGCTGTACCCAATCCTTGCAGCCGGAGCAGTCCCAGCAGGACAGTTACCTTTTGCCGCATCCGCCATCTCCTTTTCTCCATCCCCAGAAGGTTGGATAGCCTCCTCGCCACCCCAGTCTTGCTCCTCCGTGGCCGGGAGGTGGTGATGCTGGTCTTCATCGGTGACGATGACCAAATCCTCCTCCCCATCTTCATCATCATCTTCCTCGTCTCCCACTCCATCGTTCTTCTCGCCACCAAGCGGCCCATGGTTGTCGTTCAGGACGATCTGCAGATCATCCTCGCTATCGCTGTCCCAATCTTCGCTTCCTGATGGCTTCACGTCGCCGCCCTTCATATCAAGAAACGGTCTCGAAGCGGCCGGTCCAGCTGAGAGTCCGGGAATGACCGGGACCTGATCAAGATCGCCGACCCCCATACTCTCCCTAGCCCCACCTCCCAGGTACGGATCGCCGTGTTCCTCCTCGGCGATCTCAGCATCATTCTTGGGGATTTCAGAAACCCTAGCCTGGCCCTTGTAATCCTCCTCCAAAACCCGAGGCTCACCCGAGGAGGGGCCACACGGGGCAGCGGCCTCCGGCGGCGCCTTGTCGTCCTCGTCATCCCAATTCGCCGGCGGCTCCACGACGGGGGGCCCACGGCCAAGAAGCCAATCGTCATCGCCGTCCTCGTACGGTGCGGAGGCTAGGTTTTGAGGGGGATTGGAGGGGGACGGGACTGGGGCTTTGGGGCGGGAGACGCCGAAGGAGATCGCGTTGTCGTCGTCGTCGTCGTCGCTGGGGAGGAGGGGAACGGGGGAAGGTTTGGAGGCGTCGGTGGATGAGAGGGATGGGGGCAGCGGCGGAGGCGCAGCGGGGGCGGTAGTTGTGGAGGGAAAGCGGAGGACGTCAGTGTAGAGATCGCCGAATTCGTCGTCGTCGTCCATCTCGAACAGGGGTTTTTGGTGGGTCGGGGTGTCGAGGCGGAGATGAAGGGGATACACTGTCAAGGCGGCTTAGCGCAGAGGGGGAGGGTTGCCCGTGCCAGGGGGTTAAATTAATGGCAATTTCGCATTTAGGCCCTTGCAGTCCCATTTTCCCAAGATTTCTCGGTTCCTAACGTATTTGTCTTTGCTTCTATCCAAAACTATTTTTTAATTAAATTTTAAAATATATTATTAACATATTTAACGTTTTCTCATCACCTTCCCATGTAAATTTTTTAAGACTCATTTGATTCACAAAAAGTAAAAAAATTCTTAAAAAGTGAAAAAATGTCTTCTTATTTAATTGGAGTTTTAAGAGGAGAGAGAATAATTAAAGATACTTCTCATGTTTCTTGAAAAGTAGAAATTTATAAAAGAGATTAATTCTATAATTTTTTATGAAATAAAAATTGATAATTATTTTTTCTTTCTAAAAATATTTTTTTAAAATCTATGACTAAAATCTTACAAGATATCAATGGATAATTAAGATGAAACACTAAATATTGATATATGCAAAGATTTCTATTTTCTCCTCCTTACAAAATTAATATAGTATTATATTAATATTATCTTAATATTTATATTAATATAATATAATATTTATTTTAATATATGTTATAATATTAATAATATATTCATATTATTTTGGTATTTATACTAATATGATATTTTTATTAATATTAATATAGTATTTATATTAATATATTGATATTATATCAATATAATATTATATTTAATAGTATATTATATCTATATCAATAAATTTATTACATTAAAATATTAATACATATATACATATATTAGTATTATATTAATAAAATAGAAGTAGAAATCCATGAAAGAGATTAATTTTGTAATTTTTTATGAGATAGAAATTGATGGTTATTTTTTCTTTCTAAAAATATTCTTTTAAAATCTATGACTAAAATCTTACAAGATATCAATAGATGATTAAGATGAAACACTAAATATTGATATATGCAAAGATTTCTATTTTCTCCTCCTTACAAAATTAATATAGTATTATATTAATATTATCCTAATATTATATTAATATAATATAATATTTATTTTAATATATGTTATAATATTTATAATATATTCATATTATTTTGGTATTTATACTAATATGATATTTTTATTAATATTATATAGTATTTATATTAATATATTGATATTATATCAATATAATATTATATTTAATAGTATATTATATCTATATATGATGTGTCCATGTGTCAAGTAGGTCATCGGAGTCAACCGTCGCTCCGCCCCACGAAGTATTGCCCGCTCTGGCTAGGTCCGGACGAGGAGCGTGCCCCGTGATCCCCACCAGGGGTTGTCCCTGAGGCCCCTGATCGGGCCCCACCGGGGGTTATTCCGTCCTGGCCCGGCGTCACACAGACGGCCTCACGATTTTGTCCTTTCACCTCCTCGCAGGGGAAAAGGCACCTCGTGAGAGAAGGACGTGCTCGTATCCCTCTTAAACACATGACACTTCAGAGTTTGCCCGATGTGGGACTTTTAAGGGAGGTCCCCCCGCGGCCTGCCCATAACATGCCCCCCACTCTGGAAGGGTCATGTGCGGTACAGGGGATGGGTGGCCCCTTTCTGGCGCGCCACTGATGTGTCCATATGTCAAGCAGGTCATCGGAGTCAACCGTCACTCCGCGCCATGAAGTATTGCCCGCTCTGGCTAGGTCCGGACGGAGAGCGTGCCCTGTGGTCCCCACCAGGGGTTGTCCCTAGGGCCCCTGATCGGGCCCCACCGGGGGTTATTTCATCCCGGCCCAGCATCACGCAGACAGCCTCACGATTTTATCTTTTTGCCCCCTCGCGGGGGAAAGACGCCTCGTGAGGGAAGGACGTGCTCGTATCCCTCTTAAGCACATGACACTTCAGAGTTTGCCCGATGTGGGACTTTTAAGGGAGGTCCTCCCACGGCTTAGCTTGAGAGGGCCTAAGGAGGCTTAGAAAAGCTTACCAGGACTGTTGCCTTATCCCTTTTTATAGTAGAATACGGTATAGTCCCGCCATTAATGGTGCAGACAACTGGAGAGTTGTCAAATCGTCGGGGGCTGTCAAATCACCGTGGGTTGTCAGAATTAACCCATGTCCTTGGGAGGACAATGCCCCAGGGCAGTCGCACAGCATATCCTTGACAGGATAGCAGCCCATATGTGTCGTACGGCATTCAGACGGGCTGGCCGACTGTACGTCGGTATTCGACTGCTTGACTGTCAGGGCATCGGGTGATGATCCGGAGACACCGTCGGCTGGTCTGGCACCTTGCTAAAGTCGGAGGTCGGCTGCCACCCTCGACAGTGAGTCGGTGATTTGGGCTCCATCGCTCGACCGGTCGGAAACGGTACAGGTCGGTTCGACCGACATACTTTCGGTCGTATTTTTGTCAGCGACCGCTGTCAGAGCCATCGGTCGGTCCGGTCGGTAGAGTCGGGCGTCGGGGGGGTCAGTCGGTATATCCTAACAATTGCCCCCCCACTCCTGAGTCGGATGTCGTGTCAGCCAGCGTTCCCACGTGGGCGACGGCTTCGGACGAAAGGAATGGCTATCCATCACATCATGCTTCGACTCTGACGACCGTATCAATGAACGGTCCGGTGTCAGACATACCATTGGAAACAGAAACTGTCGTTTCCTTGGGAACACGAACCGCCGTCTCCTTGGGAACACGAACCACCGTCGGTCAATGAATCTCGAGATGTAATTTTTTCGGCCACGTGGCAGGGGGCTATTGGGTCGAACCCATTCACGCGGATGGAGGCGACATGGCTCGATCTAGCGGTAGGTGCGTCGAATCGTCGGACTGAGGAAGGGTCCAGATGCTGCCATGTGTCGGCATCCGGGAAGCCTTCGTCCGACGTGCTTTCATCTCGATCGCTGAAGGACCTTATATATTCACGGCCACTTACATCCAAAATTTTACTTTTACTGCAAATCTGCTTCTGGTGCTGAGGCTTTATCGAGTTGTCCCCCAATCCCAGGTAGTTGTCTCCGTGCTCTCCCTTCGAAAGCTCTTTTCGAAGTTTTTCTTGTCTGCTCTTGTCTTCTTGCTCCCTTTCTCCTTTGCAATTTTCTTTTTATTCTCCTTTCTGGGGCTAGCATCATAGCTAGGACCTCTCCTCGAGGAAGTCAGTCAGGGAACCCGATCGATGATTTCCGATCGACCCCGGAGGTGGAGGTTTCTTCGCTTTCGACGGCAAACGTCGAACGGCTCAAGGAGCAGTACAGTATCCCGGAGCAGTTCGAGCTCTTCGCCCCTGGGGCCGAGGGTCAGGTTAACAACCCACCTCCGGGCCAGGTGGCCTTCTATGTCAAGGACCTTCGGGCAGGTCTTCGCTTCCCGATTCCAGAGTTCGTCCGGAATATTCTGAATTATTACGAGCTTTGTCCGACGCAATTGGCACCGAACTCAGTCCGGCTGATAATCAGTTTCGCACTGTTGTGTCGGCTTTTGCTAACCTATCCTCGTATTTCTCTCTTCCGGGCGTTCTTCATCCTCCGACCCCACTCGAAAGCTCGAGGATGGTAGTTCTTCAGTCCTCGAAAGGGTCTTTCATTCATCACCGGTCTTCCATCGTCGATCCACGGGTGGAAGAACTAATTCTTCTTTGCTTCTGCTTCATTTCTTTGGGGG
Source organism: Elaeis guineensis (assembly GCF_000442705.2). Lineage (NCBI taxonomy): Eukaryota > Viridiplantae > Streptophyta > Magnoliopsida > Arecales > Arecaceae > Elaeis > Elaeis guineensis. Next base: position 75,227,953 of record NC_026005.2, on the reverse strand, counting down.
TTTCCTTCCCACTGGGGCGACCCTCGGACTCAACCGAATGAAAACAGTCAGGTGGAGGATGGAGACCGAGAGGACTTTCACCGACTGAAGGATGTGTCGGTGTCGAGGCAGAGGGAGCTCATCACCGAGCAAGCTCTGTACGATGCCGGCCTGAGTTTGGTTCCTTGCCTAGGTACATCTCGGTCCGTCGGTCGTCCTTTGTCTTTCCTGTCCGTCCTTGGACTTGTGCTGACCTTTTGTTGAAATTGCAGGGATGCCGTCAAGAGTGAGGCTAACTGATGCCGATATTCGGCAACATGTAGCAAGGAAGAGACCGACGCTTGGGGTCGTACCATCGCGGCCTCCCAAGAGGCCCCAGATAGCATCGCCGACTGACCTTGTGGCGGCAGGAGCGCAGCCCGACCTTGCGGCAGCGGGAGTGCAGCCCGATGCCGAACGTGCGTCGGGCTACGAGCCGGTCATCGCTCTGTCGGCTCCGGCGTTGCCACCTGAGGCACCGTCCGAGGAAGGAGCGGCCGAGGGGGCAGTCGAAGGAGTGTCGGCTCCCCCACCTTCGAAAGAGGTTCGAGCCGAAGTACGTGAGCCCGAACGACCTGCAGCGGCGGAAGTCGTGGCCTCGGGAGGGACCCAGTCGAGCTCAAGCTTTCCGTCCCTCTCTGATTTCTGAGCCTGGGCGGTCGGACGAGGGAAGTCTCCGATGGCATCGGGCGATGACACAAGGTCGGTCGGTCGAGCCGCGTCATCCGACGTCCAGCTTCCCGAAGGAGCGTCGGCCCTAGCCAATCATGATTTGGCCAGGAGGTTGTGCCAAGCAACCATTCTTCCGACCGATCGGGAGATCATGAAGAGTCGGCCAGTGTCCGACATACTTTCTTCTTTTTACCCGACTATGATTCAGGTGAGGTCCTACTCTTCTTTTCTCTTTTTCATTATTATTCTCTATCAATTCGATTTTCTGACAGCTGGCCTTCTGCCTGCAGCTGATCTACAATATATCCAAGCTGGAGGCCGGGTACCGGAGGTTCGACGACGTCCGAGCGGCCTGGAAGAAGAAGGCAGAGATCGTCGAGGCTGAGAAGATGATGCTGGTCGACCAGCTGAAATCGTCGGTCGACCGTGAGGCTAGGCTCGAGGAGGAGATCTCCTGACTCACCGATGGTCTAGCTGTCTCGGAGGCCGAACTTCAGTCGGCCCGCGAGCAGGTTCGATGCAAGACCCACTCCGTTCACCGACTGAAGCGCGAGCGGGATGGCTGCGTTAGAAAACTCGAGGCCGAGCGCGAACAGCTTCGCGTTAGCCTGGAGAACCTAGCCAAGGCTGAGGAGAACTTGTCCTCCGCCCAGGCCGACGCCGACATACTGAAGGCAGAGGCGGAGTCGGCCAGGGAGGTGCTGGGTCAGGCGGTGGAGGACTTCTGTGGTTCGGAGGAGTACCGGGAGGATCTCCTTGAGAGCGGCTTCGCCTCCTACAAGGTGGGGTACCTGGACGCCCGAGAAGCGATCCAGAATCTACACCCGGAGCTCGACCTGAGCGGGATTGTCCCTCCAGGGTCGGAGGACCAAGCCGCAGAGGAAGAGGCCGACCCATTGCCGACGGAACGAGTTGCTGAGGACGAGGCGACTCCAACCCCCGGTCCTTCACCGACCCGAGCGGGCACGTCGGTTGCTCTCGAACTCTACCCGATGGAAGAAGCCGACTCCGACGAATAGTCGGAGTATCTGCTCCCTTATCTTTGTACTTTTTTGCTTTCTATTTAGTCTTTGATATCTGTAATCAAGATTCATCCCAATTTTGTAATCGAGCTTCGTCTCAATTTTGACTTGATAAAATCAAAGACTTCTCACACTTTTTTCCATGTGTTGTTGAATGTGCTTGATTGTCCGAACCATCCCTGAATGCATAGGTCGTAGTCCCGACATATCCCATTGGGACATTCGGTAAGGTCCAGCATAGCCGATCAAAATGATCTGTGGCGTGCGCCCTGTTAAGGGTAGGACAAGCTCCGATCACAGGTCGGCATCCCGACTGTAGCGCAAGCTACTTAGGATCCGATGGTTGAGAGCCGTACAGATCGTAGGTTGAGCGTCTGTTGCCCAGACCTTAGTCGGGTGTGCACGTGGGGTCGGGTGTCAGCCAATCTCCGAACGTAGCTTGTTAACACGATCATCCCGTAAGGTCTGATAATCGAGTAGCGTCCGGCGTATTCGATTAGGAAAATGATGGCAAGTCGAATATCCATTATCGGCCCTTAGTCGGGCGTGCACGTTGGGATGTATGATAAATGGTGGCAAGCCGAATATCCTTCGACCAATGGTGATCGAGTCGGTTTGTCACAAGTCGAATATCCGTGGCCCAAACCTTGGTCGGACGGATACGTCGCGGTCGTCTTGGCATTTTGCCCTTCTTAGTCAAAGCTAAGTGGGCAAGTTAGCCAGCCGTGTTAGTCGAAGCCCTGCCTTTAGAGGCAAAAGCCGTTGGTTCGGCGATCGAGTCGTAGACTCAGTGATTCGGCATTGCAGATTCGACATAAAGTCGTAGATTCCCGATGAGACGTTAGGACCAAGTCGGCGTCATACTTCTGACACGAGCCGACCTTCGACGAGGGGCCAAACTTTGTAGACTCTGAAGTTTTGGGATTGTACTATATTCCGAGCAAGGAGGGTATACAGAGTTCATTGGTAATACAACTTCAGGTTGTCAGCATTCCAAGTCTGGGGAATGGCCGTCCCTTCTAGGGTTTCAAGTCGGTAGGCGCTCGGCCTGCAGGTGTTTGCAATCCTGTAGGGTCTTTCCCAATTCGGGTACAGTTTCCCTTGATCCTGAGGCTTTGAGACTTCTGCCTTCCTCAAAATCAGGTCTCTGGACCTGAAAAATTTTGGCCTGACTCTAGCGTTGTAGTATCGGACAACTCTCTGTCGGTAGGAAGTCTTGCGGAGTTGTGCCTCGTGTCAGAGCTCGGGTAGGAGGTCCAAGTCAGCTCTTCGGCACTCAGAGTTGCTCGGTTCATAGTATTGCTCAACTTTAGTCGATGGCAGCCCGATCTCTAGTGGGATCATTGCCTCCGTCCCATAGGCCAAACTAAAAAGAGATTCTCCGATCGAGGCCTGGGGTGTCGTTCGATATGCCCACAGGATCGAATGCAACTCTTCGACCCAAAGGCTTTTGACTTCATTCAGTCGAGTCTTCAACTCGTGCAAAATGGTTCGTTGGTCACTTCGACTTTTTCGTTGGACTGTGGATGGCCGATCAGGTCAGCCTGTGCGTGATATGAAATCTCGAATAAAATTCTCTGAAGTCATTGTTGTCGAACTGTCGCCCGTTGTCGGTGATGATGGTGTGCGGCAGTCCAAACCTAAAGATAATGAACTTCTGGATGAAGTCTTTCATCTTACGCTCAGTAATTTATGCCAGAGGTTCGGCCTCCACTCACTTGGTGAAGTAGTCGATCGCGACAACTATAAACTTTCTTTGGCCAGACGTCGGTGGGAAAGGGCCGAGTATATCGATCCCCCATTGGGCGAAGGGTCATGGGGCGATAATGGCAGTCAGTTGGTTGGCGGGGTGGTGTTGCAAATTGGCGTGCTTCTGACATGGCTCGCACCTCCGAACCAAGTTAGCCGCATCTTTCTTCATGGTGGGCCAGTAGTATCCTTGCCGAAGAACTTTGTAGGCCAAGGATTTGCCCCCCAAGTGACTCTCGTAGATCCCTTCATGCACCTCCCTGAGTGCATAGTCTGCATCCGCCGGTCTGAGGCACTGTAGTAAGGGAAGGAAGAACGATTTTTTGTAGAGTCATCCATCCATCATTACGTACTGAGAGGCCGCCCAGCGGAGTCGTTGGGCTTCTATGGGATCTTCGGGGCTGGTTCCGTCAGTCAGGTACTGAATGATCGGGTCCATCCAGCTTGGCTCGATCATCAGTTACAATATTTTCTCAGCCCTGTCGATGCTCGATTGCTTGAGACTCTCCATAAGTGTTCGACCCAAAGTGTCGTAGGCTGATGTCGCAAGCCTGGAGAGTGCGTCGGCCCGAGCATTCTCCGACCTGGGGATGTGGGAGATCTCGAGATACTTGAGGTGTGCCACGAGATCTCTCACCTTCTGGAGATATTTCGCTATGGTCGGGTCCCGTGCTTTGAACTCGCCTTTGACTTGCCCCACAATCAGTTGGGAGTCGGAGAAGACTCTGAGGCTGTTGATCCCGAGCTCCTTCACCACTCTCAAGCCGACGAAAAGTGCTTCATACTCCATTTGATTATTGGAAGCTTTGAAGTTGAATTGGAGAGCGTACTCGATAACCACTTCCTCTGAGTTGGTGAGCAGAACCCGACCCCGCTCCCCTGGGCGTTGAAAGCTCCATCTATGTGTAACACCCAGGTTGACCCGAGGTCACATTCAGAGGTCGTAACTTCTTTGGAGCTTCCATCTTCCGACATTTGGTCGGCTGTTGGGTATTCCGCAATAAAGTCGGCTAGAACTTGGGCTTTCAAAGCAGGTTGCGATCGGTACTGAATGTCGAACTCGCTCAACCTCACCGCCCATTTCGCTAGTCGTCCTGATGTGTCGGGGCAGTGGAGGATCGCCCTCAGGGGCTGGTCGGTGAGGACCACGATGGCGTGTGCTTGAAAATACAGACGGAGTCGTTGCATAGATATGAGCAGGGCAAATATCATCTTCTCCACCCTCGAGTACCGAGTTTCGAGCCCGTGGAGCACTTTGCTAGTATAGTATATGGGCTGGTGAATTCAGCTCTCGTTCTCCCGGACGAGTACCGAACTAACAGCCTCTGGAGCGGTGGCCAAATAAAAGTACAATGTTTCTCCGACCTCCAGCTTTACGAGCAAAGGCGGAGAGGCCAGGTACTTCTTTAGATCTTCAAAGGCTTGTCGGCACTCGTTCAGTCAAGAGAAGTCTTTTGTCTGCCTCAGGATTTTGAAGAACAAAAGGCAGCTCTCAGCCGACCGAGAGATGAATTGACTGAGCGCAATGATCTTCCCATTGAGCTGCTGCACCTCCTTTTTGATGTTCGGATGCCGCATGTCGATGATCGCCTTTATCTTCTCGGGGTTGGCCTCGATTCCGCACTGAAAAATGAGGAACCCGAGGAACTTCTCCGAAGCTACCCCAAAGGCGTACTTAATCGAATTTAGCTTCATCCGATGTCGTCGAAGAGTACGGAAGGTTTCTTTCAGGTCCTGGACATGGTCTGAAGTCTGTGCGCTTTTCACCAACATATCATCCACGTACACCTCCATGTTGTGCCCAATTTGATCTTTGAAGACCTTGTTGACGAGGCATTGGTAGGTAGCCCCGACGTTCTTCAGACCGAAGGGCATCACTTTGTAGCAGTAGAGGCTCTTGGCGGTCACAAAGGCCGTATGCTCTTAGTCCTCGGGCACCATCCAGATCTGGTTATACCGACGAAGGCATCCATGAAGTTGAGCAGTCGATAACCGGACGTCGCATCTACCAGTTGGTCGATCTTCGACAGTGAGAAGCTGTCCTTTGGGCAGGCCCGATTCAAGTCGGTATAGTCGATGCAGATCCTCTACTTTCCGTTGGCTTTCTTCACCATGATGACATTGCGAGCCAGTCGGGATACATGGTTTCTCTGATGAAGTCCGTCTCGAGTAGCTTGTCCACTTCCTCGTCGATGGCCTTCTATTTTTCGAGGGCGAAAGTCCGTTTCTTCTGTCTCACCGGCTTCGCGCCAGGGGCGATGTTGAGTCGATGAGTCATTGTCTTAGGAGGTATGCCAGACATATCCACTGCCAACCAAGCGAATACATCAGCATTAGCTTTCAACAGATCCATCAGCTGTCGTCGCTCCGGGTCGGACAACTGCAACCCGACCCAGACGACCTGTTCAGGGTTCTCGATCGTCGGGAAGGGAATCAACTATTCGGCCGGTTCACCCCGCTCCTCCTCTTCCCGTTGGTCCGGCTTGTCGACCGTCAGGGAGTCCTTTGATTCAATACTTTGAGCAGAGATCTGGAAGCATCGCCGAGCGAGCTGTTGATCCCCGCACATTTCTCCAGCTCCATTTTTAGTCGAAAACCGAACCAGTAAGTGGTATGTCGAGATAATCGCTCTGAGGGCATTTAGTCCGGGCCTTCCAAGTATGGCGTTGTAGGTCGAAGGTACTTGGATGACCGTGAATGTCATGTGGACAGTGCTTTACCGTGGTTCGGTCCCAGCTGTCATAGAAAGAGTAATCTCTCCTTCCACCGCGACGGCTTCCCCGACGAAACCCACCAGGGGCGTGGAGACTCTTCTGAGTCGGTCAGTCGACAGTCGCATTCGAGAAAAGGTTGAGTAAAATAAAATATTAGTGGAGCTTCCATTATCAATAAAAAAAAATTTTACATCATAGTTCGCTATAGTTGCCAAGACAACAACAGCGTCATCATGGGAAGTTTGGATTCTCTGAGCATCCTCATCTGTGAAGATGATTACATTGTCTTGGCGCTGCCTCTTTGTCGACTCTTCTTCGGCAGTCGTCCCCCGATCCAGTCGTTTGGAGATCATGTTGATGACTCCAGCAGTGGGCTGGTTATTCGGTGCCTCTCCGGTCGGTCGGGGTCGTTGGTCGTTAAGGGGCTGAGCCGGTGGGTCCCTTCGGTACTTCTCGAGATAGCCTCGCCGTATGAGGTCTTCAATTTCATTCTTGAGTTGGATGCATTGCTCGGTGTTGTGACCGTGGCTCCGATGGAATCGGCAGTATTTTCTCCGATCGAGGCCTTTTGCCTTCAGAGGTGGGGGCCGTCGTAGGTATTCCGCTCCTTCGATCTTCATCAGGATCTACGTAGAAGAGCAGACAGAGGAGTGTAGGAGTCATACCTGCGATGCACCGATCTCGGACTCCGCCGTCGAGGTGAGACCCGTTTGTCGATTGGGGGCCTGCTGGGCTCGACAAGGGTCCGACCTTTCTTCTGCTTCTCTCTCTGGCCCGTGCCTTCAGTCAGGCACCGGTCGGAAGCTCCCTCGTCGGCGCGCATGTATTTGTATGCGCGCTCCAACAATTTAGCGTATATCTGGGGGAGGGTCTTGTCCAAAAAATATGTGAACCGAGACTCCCTTATTCTCCTCTTCATGGCCGAGATAGCCATGTCTTCATTGAGGTCCCGGACCTCAAGAGTTGTCGCATTGAATCGGGCCACAAAATATCGGAGCATCTCATTTTCTCCTTGTTTGAGGGAGAAGAGATTGTCCGAAGTCCGTGGCGACTTCCGACTGGTACTGAAATGGGCCATGAAAGAATGTTCGAGCTGCCTGAAGGAGTGGATACTTTTCGAGCGGAGGTCGGAGTACCAAGTCCTGGCAGCTTTGCGGAGTGTGGTGGGGAAGCCGATGCAAAGGAGGGCATCGGTTGCCCCCTGGATCGTCATGAGAGCCTTGTAGCTCTCCAGATGGTCAATCGGGTCAGTGGAACCGTCATAAGGCTCCACATGAGACATCTTGAACTGACTAGGAATCGGTTCGTCGAGGACAAATTGGGAGAGAGGTTGGATGGTCCGAAAGTCGACATCGTTCGAAGACTTCTGACCATCCATCTGGAGTTGGGCAAACCGTTGATCGATTTCTTCGAACTTGCACTCGTAGTCGTCTAACCGTCGGCATTGAAAAACCCCAGGGGTTGATCCTCCCGACGAATTTGAGAGTGAGGTGGAAGGTGTCCGCGGTCGCTTCTCCTTCCTCGCTCGCTCCAGCTGGGAAGGAGAGGGACGTCGAGACCAACGGGTATCATGCTATGGCCGCCCCCCCTTTTTCGATGGGAGTGCAGAGATGGCTGTTCTTGAGGAGGAGATGGAAGTGGGCGCGGGCATCAGCGGCTGCTTTGGACAGCATGGGATGCACCGTCGGTTGTTCTGTCGACGGTTACGGCAGCTGAGTTGGTTGCTGTTGGAGGTTTTTGACCGCGTCCGTCAGAACGGTCATTTACCGCACGATCGCCGCGATCTGTGCCTCCATGGTCACCATCGGGTGCGGAGAGCTGGGCTCCGCCATGGAAGGTGAAGGAGAGGCCTCTTCCCGACGGAAAAATGCCTCGTCGATCCGGTAGCTCTCGATCGCTGAGTTCTGATTTTTGTCATTTGAGAGATTTTTTCAAGCTTTGTGGAGCTCGCTGGCTTACCTCTGTCGATCCCCCTACCTGGCGTGCCAAATTTGTTGCGGCCAATCTCCCATCGCTCGATCGTCGGTGTCGCGCACCTGCAAAGAAAGTCCTCACAGACCGGAGATGCCTCCGACGGAGATCCTCCGATGGTCAAGTCAGAGAGGAGACTAGGCAACAGTAAAAAATCAGGGGCTCAGCTTGAGAGGGCCTGAGGAGGCTTAGAAAAGCTTACCAGGACTGTTGCCTTATCCCTTTTTATAGTAGAATGCGGTATGGTCCCGCCATTAATGGTGCAGACAACTGGAGAGTTGTCAAATCATCGGGGGTTGTCAAATCGTCGGAGGCTGTCAAATCATCGTGGGTTGTCAGAATTAGTCCATGTCCTTGGGAGGATAATGCTCCAGGACGGTCGCACAGTATGTCCTTGACAGGACAGCAGCCCATATGTGTCATATGACGTTCGGATGGGCTGACCGACTGTACGTCGGTACTCGGTTGCTTGGCTGCGGGGCATCGGGTGATGATCCGGAGACACCGTCGGCTGGTCTGGCGCCTTGCTGAAGTCGGAGGTCGGCTGCCACCCCCGACAGTGAGTCGGTGATTCAGACTCGATCGCTCGGTCAATCGGGAATGGTATAGGTCGGTTCGGCTGACATACCTTCGGCCGATTTTTGTCAGCAGCCACTGTCGGAGCCGTCGGTCGGTCTGGTCGGTAGAGTCGGGCGTCGGGGGGGTCGGTCGGTATATCCCAACAATATCAATAAATTTATTATATTAAAATATTAATACATATATACATATATTAGTATTATATTAATAAAATAAATTATTATGATATAATATAATATAATATTATATTATATTTATATAAATATTATTATTGTTTATATAAAGTTTGGAAGCAAAAGATATTATCTTCTATTTATTAAGGATATAATAGTTATTTTACATAATTTTTTCAAAAAAATGGATGCTCAACCAAATATAAGCTACTCTAGAATAAATCACTTTGTCATGGTCAATTAAAATTCTAAAATTATATTCTAATAAAGTAACTTCTCAGAAAGTTACTTTATATGAAGTTGATTCTTTGAAAAAAAAATTCTTCTCATAAATCAAATGAGTCATAAAAAAATTTGCAAAAAAACCCTTGACTAAAAAATAAAAACAAAAATAGATGCTCATTGAAAGATAGAATGACAAAATAATAATAAAATAATAGAAATAAATGAATCAGATAAAGTTTGATAATCTTGTATAGGTCTCGTGTTAGAATCTAGTTTGAGAGTTTTTTTTTACCTATGTAAATTTTAAATAACATATTGAAAAGAGCTTGTCATAAAGCATTAAATAACAATTGGCATATATAAGATCTGTCATAGTGGTGATGTTTTAAATCATGCAAAACTTCAATAGATCATATCTCATGTTGATATGAAAATAATAAATTTTAGTATTGAGATGATTTTCACCACTCAGACATGGATAAGTTAAAGATCAAATGAAATCAAATCCCGTTAAGTATAGACTTTTTAAAAAGTTTTGAAAATCAGTAATACACTTTTAAATACTAAGTCCGATTTAGGTTGATCCAACATGGACAAACAAGATATGAGATTGCACCACATCCATGCTAGCTAAACATCAATACTAGTCCAAATGAATTAACAAACCCATGTGATCTCAGTTTAGCTTAAGCTAACACAATTCGATACCATATCTTTGGAGTGAATACTCCTACTACTAAACATTATCTGAAGCTAACAAGTAGTACACGACTAAGGTTCCATTAGCAAGAAATCAAAGATTGCTTGTATGATAGTTTTATCTATCTAGATCATTGATCTTAGCTAATCAATATTGTACTAAAAACAAAACACTTAAACTTTGTTAAATTTATATTCCTAATTTCTTTTATACATATATACATGTATATGTGTGTGTGTCTCTGTATGTCATATTTTAACATGTCCGTGCCAAAACATAGCAACCTCATCATACCACTCCATATCAAATGTTTTAATATGTTGCTCTTTATATATACTATTCTTCAGAATAATGATTGATTAATATAAGATTCTAAAATATTTAGATAAGATTTTTGTTTTCGATAACCACCAAAAAGGTTGCAGATATTCAAATTAATATAGAGAGGTAAATCTACTAATTGGTTAAAAGGTGATAGCTGATCTTTATGTAGAAGCCTCTTGGTGGTTGCACTGAAGACTTAATGTCGGGTCTCATCTTCATTAGGATTTGAAAGCCTACATGTAACTAGGGGAGGTGCCATCTATAATAAGTACAATATGAAAAAACAATTCAAGATATTGACATGCTCTTTTATTTACCATAGACAAGATAATAACAAATTAAGAATCAAAAAATAGACCCAATCAACACACTAGAATTATTAAGAATGAATTTGAATTATCTAAAGCTTGCTTATTAAAAACACGTGATTAAAAGCGATAACTCAAGTTGCAATTTTATTGATTTACCGATGATGATAACTAGTACACATAGAAGAAGAAACTCAACTTCTAGATAATATTTGTATGAGTATCTATACATTTGTTTTTATTTGTATAAGAGCTAATGCATATTTTTTGCAAGTGTTAATGCTATATCATGTTTACACATTTCAGAGTGGGTTCATAATACTCAAGAAAGAATGATATCTCCCCTCTTTCCTTCGACATCCAAAAATCTTTGTGGCAAATTATGAAGAGCCACATGCATCTCATTTCAATATGGGAATACTTGGAGGGTACATTTTTCAATACTAACATTTAAACAACACTATGGGTGATTTACGTTATAGAATCTATATCTATATGTTCTATGAAGTTATTTAGCCAACATTATTTTTTTGCACGTTGCATGCAATGTTTTGTCAAAATTATACAAATAACCTTACTTATTAATAATTATAAATTGATCTAAAAAATGTCAAACAAAATTATAGAAGGTTGCTAGTAAAGGATTGGACAATTATTTATGATGGTGAGGTTTAACTATAATATTAACCACCAAAGCAACCTGTTAGCATAGGTCAGTTGATAAGGGTATGATATATGTGTAAGTATGCCATTGACATTAAATTGGTTGAAATAATGGTGATCAAAGAGATGATAGAAAGTATCAATAAGCCACATATGTTGTTCTTCAATAATTTTCATCACTGTCACGTCACCATTCAAATGAGGCAAATCTAAATAAGCTTATGAGCATAGTATTGGATTACAGTAGTAAAAATTTTAAAATATAACCACTTATAGAATAGAAATTACTGATAAATTAAAAACTAAGATGAGATAAAAAATGTTAGTTTGATTATTGAAGGATCCACATAAAATAAAATTTGCATATTTACACAAAAAAATAATAACTATCAACTCTAACGATTGCCACCATGTTTGGCCTCTATTCTTAATAGCTTTGATGATTGATACCATTTACCTACTACTATGCATGTTTATTAGTATGTGCGTCAACTATTAAACAGATAATCTAATTGATCTTAGCTTATTTTGATATGGTTTAGATTGACTGTATCTTTTATTTTGACGTATAATATAATTCTTGTACTCGGGAGTATTTTTGAAACTATTTCAGTTATCTCGTTCTACTCCATATTATGATTGATCATGGTCATATCTTAAGATTTTGGCCTGCTTATCAATATTATGACGGAACCATTCTCTTTGAATTTACACATTCTCACTTAGAAAAATTTATCATGATCGAACTCTGATCTAATTTTGTAAGAGTCATATGATTCTCATTTACTCTAATTCTATCAAATCTAATCCATATGGTTTAACTTTTAGCTGCCAGTTGATTGCTGAGATAGGACATAAATACAATCAGAGAAATTAGCAACTCTATCCAAAACATCAACCATTGCCATTGCTTCAAATGCCTCCCTCTCCCCTCATCTATTGTCAAGGTCTAATAATGAAGGATGGAGATCCATAACTTTCCACAAAATATAGCACCTAAATGGCTCCCTCAAGTTCTTTGGCACCATCTACCAATATGTACTCTATCATGTCTCTATCATCATCCTTGTCAATCATAGGATCATCAAGAACTCCATATAGGTCTTTGCATGCTATTGTCATCCTCTCCTATAGTAGCTTCAATGACTAAGAGGCCCTTGCCTATACCACTGACATGATCAAGCACCCTCGACATCGGTCAGTGTCATGTGCTTCTTTTCACTACCATCTTCTACTAATAACTTTAATGTCCATAAGTGCATTGCTGACATGGTGATGGTCTTAGACTTGATAGTGAAACATCGAACTCGTCACCCATCAAGTAGGAGGAGCAAACAGTAGTAGGGTTCGTGGAAATCATGGAGATCATCGATGCCACTAAGAGTTGCAGATTCTTTCTAGTAGAGAGGTCACTATAGCCTCATGTGATATCTTTGGTGGATAAAAAAGAGTACTCAGATATGGGATGCATGTAGATCCATCTAATGTGCTTGGACTTTATGGAGATGTGATAATTTGATGTTTCTTCTCAGAGTTTTCAAGTAGGTTGCATTGCTAGTAATAGCTTTAAGCCTTTATGGAGGGAGGAGATTATGGAGGGGATGGGGCAAAGGATGAAGACAGATGGAGTGATGATGGAAAAAATAACAAGGTTGGTGTAACAAGTGGGAGGTGGCTGATAATGGTTATGGCTAGGTGTGTCATGAATGGGACAAGAGCTAAGAGAGAGTGAGGAAGACATATGCCATAGTCTTCAAGGTTAAGATGGGAAAGGAAAGAAAGGAAGATAAACAATCAGCCAAGCTTTTACCCATTTATCTTTTTATTTATTATAAAAATACTCCTTATTTTATTGAAGCTATCTAGCTTGCATCCAAGATAAGTTCAAATTGCAGGGTAGCAGGGGTTTGTCATTAGGCTTTAGATGCTCTTTTGTATAGCAGAGAATGCCTATGAAGAAAGAGAGATCTATATATAATCTCCTTCATATTTTACAATGATCCCACCAAAATGCTTAAACAAATGATCATACTAATATGCTAGAGTAAACTAGATTGAAGGTGTTTGCAATTTAGAGAGGTATTTTTTAAGATTGATTTGTAGATAATGATAAGATAAGATTCTACATAATTTTGATAGAAGCTAGATATGATTTACAAAAAGGATCTATGTACATTCACGTCTTGCATGAGATATTAGTAAATTCAACCAAACTTTATATTATAGCATTTTCTTTATCTGGTAGCAAATATTTCTCAATTTTTTTCATAGCAAAAAACTGCCTACCCATAGTTTTTATAAAGATAACCATGTAAAATAAGAATTTTTAAATCATTGTAGCATCTAGAAATAGAAATGCATGGCACGAAATTCCTAAAAAGAGAAACAACTCAATATTCTTCAAAACAAGAATATGAATATTCCAAATAAAATATGATTTAATTGGATATGTTATTCACATAAATAAATTTTTCTATGATGTCTAAGAGATGGGAAAATGGTGAATGAAAATTATATGCAATCAAATTGACACTATATGCAATTACATTGGCAAATTCAAAACTAGAAACTGAAAAAAATCATAATAATCTAGTATAATTTTGATCAAATATAACTTGATCACACATGATATAACCCTTATCAAAAGTCAAAGTCATATAAATAGTTCAGATGACAAGTGAAGCACAGATTGAAGGTCATAGTGTAGATACTTGCATCTATAAAGTGCATCTTAATTCATATACTTGATGGTAAGAGTTATCTTGAAAAAGTGAATCAAATGTCTTTATACTGTTCAAAAGAAAAAGAAAAAAAATTAGTGATGTATTTGAACTTGATAAATCAAACTACTTTGTATAATTAGTTGAATATGGACACAAAAAATATATATAAATACAAACACAAAACTATAGTAGCCCAACTATCCAAGTTGGAAGATTTAGTATAATTAGTTTATATGTTATCATGATATTAAAAAATCATGAGTTGGAGCTTTTGGATCTACTAAATTATTATCCAAGATATAGAGAAAATCTCACAGTGGGCAATGAGATTTTTAGAATTTTTTTTATACATATGCTTTTAAATATTGAAATTTATATTAATATTTTTTTAAAAATTAATATTTGCATGTATAATCTCATGTCCTTGTGGTGGGTATATATGTAAAAATGAAAAAGATAGGTATACATGAAAGATAAGTACGTTATAAAGATATAGATGCTAACATCTATTGAAGGGGATATTCACACGAGGTTATGTAAAAAGAGAACAAGTTTACTAAATACCTAGTTCCGGCGATCCACGTGCAGAACTTGCTCAAATAAAACGATAGATACTTATATGTAAATCTTTCAATTGATAGGGGTCTATCTGTAACAATCCTTTCGTCAGTTTTGAACTAATTAGAAGATACTGATCGCGTTAGTAGGCCGTCAGCTCAAAATCGGCTCAGAGGATATCTTTCAGGAAGCTCCCGGACAAAGGTATTATTATAGTTAAGTATCTCGGTTTCGTTACAAACCTATCCCCACTTAAACCCAAACTCTTCCCCTCTTCGACATCTCTCCCGCTACTCCCTCTAAAACCCTAATAAACACTCCCATCCGCCTTCTGCACCGCCACCGGCGACGAATCTCCAGGAGAAACGAAGCCGAGAGAGGAGAGGAGCCGTAGAGACGATGGGCCCGGAAACAGACTCCATGGATCTCAAGGTGAGTGAGCTCTTGAAGGAGGTCCGGCTCGACGCTTCCGCCATCAATTCCCTGGATCGAGCTGTCTCTTCGGTCATAGATGCCATCAGAGCGATCCCAGATCAGGAGGTAAGCTCTGAATCGACTCCGGCCTTCATCAGAGACCTTCGCGTGCCCTCCGACAAGGTCTCCTTCACGTTCCAGAGCCCGGAGCATGTCCAAGTCGGTGGCAGCCACTCCATCCGGTCTATTGCAAAACCTGATGTCAATGTTGATCTTCTAATTCGGATGCCCAAGGTGAGAAAACGAAAAAGGAGGGGTTTTTGTTTTTTTTGTTTTGTTTTTTGAAACTTAGTACTGCTGCTGTTTCTAGGAGTGCTTTCACGAGAAGGATTACTTGAACCATCGGTACCATGCAAAGAGATCCCTTTACCTTCGTGTGGTTGAGAAGAGCTTAAAATCATGCCCTGTCGTGAGGAAGATTGGATGGTCTACCTTTCAGAATGAGGCCCGAAAGCCTGTTCTGTTAGTTTTCCCAGGTTCTTTTACGTAGATTGCTTTCGAGTTTTTAGCTCAATTTGTAGTTACATGCATTATGCACTACTTTGGTTCGTTACTAGTTTAATGGGGTTATGACCCGCCTGATAATTTTATTGCTTGGATGAGGATCATGACCCACATCATAATTTTATTGCTTGGATGAGGATTATGACCCACATGATAATTTTATTGCTTGGATGATTATAAACGGTCAATTAGCATATTCTTTTACGTAATGTAGCCCTCCTTAGGTGGCTTATTAATGAAAGGGTGTTAATATCTGGATAAGTAAAGTCTGATGTGATCCTTTGTTGGTGTAGTCATGGAGATTGCTGAGCATTCTGAATTTTTCATTCGGATAATACCAACAGCTACATCTGTGTTTAATGTCTCGAGGTTGAATTTAACAAGAAATAATGTTCGTTCATTCAGCCAAGGTAACTCCTGCTTCTTCATCCAGAACTGGAATTTTGGGATGACTTTTCTTCCTCTTTATTTTTAGTTAACTTGTGTTTCAAATAAAAATTGTATGTGGGCTTTGTTGCTGGCTATTGTCTTTTCTTTCTTACAATTGCTCTTTGGATTTTTCTGGAAGGTGGTGTTACTCAAGCTACTCCAAAGTACAATAGCAGTATAATGGAAGACATGTTTTTGGAGGAAAGTGCAGAATTTGTCAGAAAAGTTTTTCTTGAATGGAAGAGCTTGGAAGAGGCTTTAATTTTACTTAAAGTAAGTGTGGTAATTTCTTAGCATTGGTTTTCCAAGTTCATTGTGAAATGCTGGTTCATAAGTCAGTTAAAGAACCTCTACAATATTCTGCACCTGCTGGTATTTCCAAATATGTTTATATTCCTGCTAACCTCCTCAGGGTACATTTTTTGTTGAGATAGTGGAGCAGCATGTCTTAGCTTGAATGATAATATATATGCTGCATATACAGCTATATTGCTTTTGTTCTTTTATTGAAGACATAATTTTTTTTTACTTTTTATGATGCAGGTTTGGGCTCGACATAGAAGTTTCATCTACATGCATGATTGCTTAAATGGTTACTTGATATCTATCATAATGTCATACCTGACAGTACGATCTGGGGGAAATCTTATAAACAAGTCAATGAACGCGATGCAAATTTTTCGGGTCACATTGAAATTTATTGGTATGCACTTCATTTAATGTTTCCTAGTCATGTTGATGATATGTACAATATTTTGAGGTTAAGTTCATACCTTATGACAATAGCTGCTGAGAAGAAATTTTCTGTCATTGCTTTGGTGATTAAGGAACAAGCATTGTTTGACATGTTTGTCTGTGCCCGTATGATTGCAAGTTTAATTATAGTGCATGATTGAGACATTAGTAGACTTTACAGTTATGCAGGGAATGCCAAATTCAGTTGGATTTTTCTGTTTCATTTTTAATTAGTCCTTTGTGGCTGCTTGTCAGATTTTGACTACAGTGCAACATTTATATATGTACTTTTGGTCCATTGTTGAGATACCACTGTCCAGATCTTTTGTTCCACACAGACGAAGAGACACTAGAAATTTTTGAGTGCTAAATGAAGGTTGGTATGTGGAAGAATGGTTTTCTTCTCTGGTTAACCTGCTGAAATGGAGGAAAAAATAATGTTGGCTGATTTGTATAATTTAAAATTGACCTATGCTTACACACTTATAAACCTGGTCCCAGTGGTTTTGCTGTATCCTTTTTCACATTCTGATCACCATGGCACTATAATCTCAGCCAAGATGCTCTCTGTGTTTTGATTGATGATTTATATTCCTCATTCCTTTTTTTTTTCCTCAAAAATATATAGATCTATGCAGTTACTGTGGTTGATTTATTTATTTATTTTTATGAAATCCTTTTTGATTAAGTAATATGTTGTTATCATTGATTCTTTTGATTGACTAAATCTTTTTGTGCTCCATGCATATTTGAGTAGTAACATTTGTTTTTTGGTTAGTCAGGCAATGCTATACAGAACCTTTTTTTTGAACCTTGTCACTATAACTGTTAGATCTTTTCTTTCGTTTCTTTTCTTTTTTCTTTTTTAATACTTGCATGCTTGCCTTGAAATACTGAATTTTATACTACTACTTGCAGCAACTTCAAGTTTGTTTGAAAAGGGCCTGTCTCTTCAGCCTCTAGGCCACAGTAACCTGTCCAAGGAGGTATGCTGCTTATATTTTGTTTTATATATGCACATGTCTTTTTTTTTTTTTTTTATATTCCAGATGTGACAGTGCAAATTTCTCTGTTTTGTATATTCTGATAAGATGGTCAGTGAATTTCTGCATTTAGCTTTCTCACTTGCTTCATTGTAGCATTTATGTAAGTGCTTTTTTATGCAACGTGAAATGGTTATCCAATGTTTTAATTGTTACAAGGAAATTCCATTTTAATCAAATGAAGATATATGCATGCTGTACATTCCATTTCTATCATCTTTCTGATAATATTTATGGGGCAAAATTCCAGGATATGGCTCAATACTTGCAGCTGTTTAGTGTTGTTCTCTGTGATACATCTGGCCATTTTAATTTGACATTCCGGATGACAAGGACTGCCTTTTCTGCGGTATAATATAACCTAGCAAGTCAATTTTCCTAATTCTCATTTATGTCTGTCACACACACGCGCGCGCGCCACACACACACACACACAGAGGGAGTGTGTGTATGTGTCCTTGAATGCTCATGTTTACTTTACATGCTCACCTGTGAATATGTCTGAATACGCTTGGTTACTCAGCTTCAAGATGAGGCTTCATGGACACTCAATTGCATCGACAAATGCAGAGGTGGTGGATTTGATGAGATTTTCATGACCAAGGTTGATTTTGCTGCTAAGTTTGATTACTGCATGAGGTACGCAGATGAAATATATTAACACATTTTGTGGCTTTTACAAATTAGTTTCTTCATCCTTTTATAAGATATATGAGTTAAACAAGCAGATTTCCTTTTGTTAAAGCAAGTAGCTACTGAATCAGAGAATGGCTTATATCGATCAGTATCTCAGGATGCTTGGACTGAGGCATACTTATTATTTAGCTACCTTAGCAGACTGCCCAGATTAGCATATAATA
This sequence comes from Elaeis guineensis, assembly GCF_000442705.2. Lineage (NCBI taxonomy): Eukaryota > Viridiplantae > Streptophyta > Magnoliopsida > Arecales > Arecaceae > Elaeis > Elaeis guineensis. Next base: position 75,209,509 of record NC_026005.2, on the reverse strand, counting down.
ATTGTGTCAATTTATATTGTTGAATTGCATGTTCTTGAAGGACCATAACCAACTTTAGCTAACAAAACTTTTTCCATTTGTTAAATTCAAATTATCTCACCATTTGGTGCTATCCAATGCCTAATCTCCGAAGAATTCTTTATGCCCCAACCCCTTACACTAGAGCAAGGAACTTTAAATAACATTTCTAATGAGTTATGTCTTCACATTTTGCACTTGTAAGTTGTAACTGCTGATAAGAGGGTTATAGATCTGTGGCATGTCACTTCAAGGGAAGAACAAGCAAATCAATTTGATAATGAATATACATCATAGCCATTCCTGTATGTTCATGGACTGATGAAAAAAGTACTAAATACTAATGCTTCTATGGCATTAATGGTAATGGTATTATACCAACCAATATTTTGCAAGAATAAAAGAGAAAGAAATATGTTCACGGCAGGGGATAATTATTTGAAGAAATGCTATATTTAATGCTAAGATATACTTTATGTATGTGCATGTGTGTATGTAATGCACGCATCCAAGTTGTGTGCTCATGTTTCTTTACACCATTGTAGCTTGGAAGTTGCATCTAAGGTTAAATTGCTGAAGAACTTTTAATTTGGTGTGCTTATATGTACTGAAGTTCATAAGAATTATTGCTGGAAAGAACTGAGATTTGCATGTTTATGGGTGCAAAAGTTTGACACTCTTTTTCAATAAGTAGCAGAAGAGAGAATAGAAAAGAAGGAAAATGAGAGGAGTGGTGAACTTTGGACCTGAGAGAAAGTAAAGAAGAGAAAGGGTGTTTCTCTTCTCCCCAAACATCTCTACTTTCAGAGAGATCAAACAGTGTTTCAGGAGACAAAACTCTTCTCTTTGTTTCTCCTCTCTCCTTATTTAACTATCCAAATGAGAGATTCTGACTTGGTCTTCTCTCCTAATCAAATGTGGGATTCCGATTTTTTCTCTTCTTCTCTCCAAAATTTTCAAATAAGAAGAATGGTGATAAAGAATTTTAAGAGCTTGGTCCAGGAGGTAGAACCCTTACTTATTGGTTATGTAAGGGAAGAGAATCATGAATAGTAGGCAATTGGCCAAATTTGTATTTATTAAAACCATTGCTCAGGACAGAACTCTAATGTGAAAGTGGCCATCATTTGTTGTCAAAATAACTATTGAACTTATGATGGAGAAAAGAGGCGAGGAAAGTAATCTGTTGGATTCTGTGGTGTTGTACTTTTGTTTCCTTTAACCGTTGCTATATTTTTACTGCTGGTAGTTATTTCAACTTTCGATATTAAATTCACTCTAGCATCTTATTTCCAAACTCTGTAGTGCTAGACTAGACTATAAAGTGCAGAGTGTGGCTTTTGGTCTTGGAGTTGGCAAAGTTGGCTCTGAGGCAGTAGCAGAGAAATTATAAATAGAAGAGTTTTCCTTTTAGTACTTTTCATTTAGAATGGTAAAGAAGATACAACTTTGCTAGGGTGATTGGATTATTAGCATTGAAGCCCTAAATTTCTTTTTCTTTCCTTTGTGTGAGATTGAAAATGATTCTGTCTCTGTGAATAGGGTAGTTTAGGTTTGTCAATGCCCTCAGCTGCACAAGTGATATTTGTTTTCTCAACCAAAATGGCCATATGTCCATTATATGTATTTTTAGTGCCCATCTAGCCATGTGAGATCACTGGTTCCTCCTGCTGGTGCTTCTTCTTCTTCATTTTATTTCTATTATTCAATGCTGTGATGTCTATATATTGATACATTGCTTTGCATTTTTTTTTTCTGTTATTTGAAGGGAAATTTTGGCTGCTTAGTTGGTGGATTAATATTTATAGGCCTCAAAGGATCCATATTGGAGCAGAATAGGATTAGAGATAGCCCTAAATAGGAATGCTTGGCCACTGAGGATCTGTAAAGCTGACTTTGAATAGCTGGGAGAAGACATGATAATTATGTTTAATATATGCATGATATTTCAACACCTATTGCCTAAGCACTAAAACAGTGGAAACTCCCATAATGTTATGTCCATGCTTAGAACTTTAAAGCGGCAAATCCAGAATATGCAAATACTAAGCCTCGATAAATAGTTTCTTATGAATGTCAGTATTACATTTTTAAATACTGAATAGATCACAGGCCCACCAACAATTATCTTTCAATTTGGTTTTTAGAATTTGTGAAACTATTCTACTACGTCTTTTGGTGTATATGACAGCTTTTATCAGGTCTAACACTTAAATCTCCTTTTTTTTTTTTTTTGTTTATAGCTTGTATATTGAGTTAGAATAGAGAGATCAGAAATGATGGGTGAAATTAGCACCAAACAAATTATGGATGAAATATTCTGCATATGATTTCTGATTATTTACAGTTGCCTATAGTTCGGAACTTAAATATTATTCTTGATTTTCCAATTAAAGAGGCAATAAATTACCAAAACTATTTTTTCAGGGTAAATTTCCTGTCAAATGTGCAATATATTCGAAAACTTAATCATTTTATCAACTGACGTATTTATAGAATCAGTTTTCCAGTTTGTCTTGGGCAACTCCATGAAACTTGCAAAATTTATTATTACTGTCCATAATGTTAATTTATAATCAAGCCATATGTTGCCTATTATTTTGAATATACAAATATAAAATATAAATTACTTTATTGTTTTTACCTTGTTTTCTCATTTCCAGAATAAACATGAAAGGAAATGCTAGAGTTTATGCGTCAGACTTCTGCTTGGATGATGAATGTTGGAGAATATGCGAGAAAGACATGAACTCTCTAATTCAACAAGGTCTAAGTGACAGAGCAAAGTTAATCCGTGTGAACTGGAGAAACACACCATCTGAATGGAATATAGATGACGTATGCTATGTGATCCTTAAAAATCACTTTTTTTTTCTTCATAAAATATCTGATGGTAATAATTTAGATGATCAAGATGCTTATGTAGGGTTTCTCAAAGTTCAGTTATGAGCCCATGCTTGTTGGTATAATGACTAGCTCCCAAGAGAAGAGCTTTCGAGTGGTAGATGTTGGTCCAAGCCCTGAGAATAAAGAAGAGGTATTTTCTTTTTTTGTTTTTTAAGTCACTTAAAATGAATGATGTTCATATTAAACTGAAAAAAAAAAAAAACTGATACATATATCATTTTCCAGGTTGTAAAATTCAGAAAATTTTGGGAAGAAAAAGCAGAACTAAGGCGATTTAAAGATGGAACCATTGCAGAGAGCACAGGCAATTCCAATCTTTCTGTTTTTATTTTGATTTATTTTATCATATTTCTTGCTTGCTTTCTTTAATGAATATGGTATGGTGTTATATATGTCAGGAAGACTGATTAATTATTTATTCACCGTTATGCCTGTTTTCAGTGTGGGAGTGTGAGCCATGGGAGAGACATCTTGTTATCAAAATAATCATTGAGTATATTCTTACTAAGCATTTTCTTCTACTGAAAGAAGACATGGTTGTCATAGTAGATCAGCTTGATTTTTGCCTACATCTTGATGGTAAAGGTGAGACTCTTGCTAGATTGTTGTTACAAATATTAAATGTTTTTCTGTTTCTAATGCACTTATTTTTTAAAATCTTTTTATTGTTTTTATGTGCAGTCATATTTTTAACAGATAAGTTGCATTTGTTGATTGACAGATCCTATATCATTTTCTGGGGGTCTGATTAGAGCTTTTGAGATTTTGGCTAAGCGGTTACGGCTTCTAGATGATATTCCTTTGAGAATATCTAGTGTACAGCCACTAGATCCAGGTTTCTTTTTATTTGAAATCAAAGAAAGCAAAATGCATGCTGGTTTATATGCTGTATTTCTTTATTTATTTTTTTCCTTTGGTCCATCTATCTTAGTTCATCATAATGCCTGTTTTCTGTCCGGTAGATCCACTGTTTTTTATGGTTGCATAATTATTATGCAATTTAGCACATGAAGATTTACAATAAAAAAGTGTCTCAATCACTGTAGTGATGGAAATGCAGAGAAATTTACCAGGTTAAAAGCTTATTTGAAAAGGCTAGCTGCTGGCATTCTAGGCCTTCAGCCTTTTTTCTTAATACGGAAGAACCCAGCAATTTGAATTTTCTTTCATTTGGTTCCTTGTGTAGCATCTGTTGCATGTGCTCGGTTGCAGAAGACTTTGATGGTGTTATGCTCGCTTTAATAGTCAAAGAATGAGTCTGGGGAAAAATAGGCTAGGTTTTTTTTTTTTTCATTTGGCACATACACATGAATTCAGGGATTCTTTTGCATAAAAATTAGGAATTAGAGCATCCCACATTTGTTGTTGTCAGTTCAGTTGTATGGTTGTGTAACCTGTGAATGAAAATGCTTCCTGGCACCACTCTCATTCCTGCCCCAGTCCCTGCATGCGATGACTGGTGGGATGGTACATAAGGCCCATCTGTCACCCATGAGACCCATGTACTGCACCAAACCCCGACTGCCATGGGGGACTGGTTCTATCAGCAGGGAATGGAGTGATGCTGGGAATCTGCAGTCTTGTGAAACTACTACCAGGTCTGATCCAGAAAATATGTCATCCTTCATTCTGGAATATGCGAGCAGAAGCAAGAACACTTTCTTAGAGTTGCTGTCTGCAATGAAGCTATAGAAAGCTATTCTATGACATTGCACAAGTGAAACAAAGTTAATGTGAGAATAAGTTATAAATCCTTGACCTGTCTTCTCACCAATGTTTTGTAGCAAAAGCTATGCAAAATTATCTATGACAGCTCAAACAACGTCTGTTGATTTTAGTTTTTTTTCCCCCTATTATCAACCTTATCTCCTTATTTTAGTTATGCATTTAATATGTTGGTTGTTGGTGTAGCTTTCAGGCACACATCTGTCCTTCCTCCTGAACCTCATCCACTGGCTTATGAAAATGGTTTTGATAGAAAACCGCCAAATTTCACTACAACTTGTATCCGGCCGCTAGAAGTTATGATTCAGGTATTACACCCTGCTACCTTTTTTTTTGTGATTTGACTTGATGACATTTAATAGATGGAAAGATTAAAGTAATTTAATCTTTTTAATCATGAGAAATTTTGTAGGCTTAAATGCTTAGTATATAAGGAACATCTAGAAAATGATGGAGAAATGGTTATCAAATATGTTGTATTCTGCGAATGATATTTCATTTCTCTTAAGTTTTTCTTGTGTTCCATTAAGCCAGTCATTTCTGGACTACTGGAATTTTCCATTAGCATTTCCTCCATTCATGTTTCCCACTGATTTATTAGCCTTCTTCCACCATTTGGAAGCTATGATGATTCATGCATTACTGCAGATTTATAACATTTCTGAAAGTTTTTTGTATGACCATATACAGTTGGAGGGATCAGGGAACTGGCCCTTGGACCATGTAGCTATTGAGAAGACTAAATCTGCGTTTCTTCTAAAAATTGGAGAAAGGTAGTGATATTAAGCTTTCCAGGAAGGTTGACTGTAGAGCTTCTTTTGTTATTGACATCTACATGCTTCTTGACTTGATGATTTAATTATTATTATGGCAGCCTTCAGGATCGTTGGGGTGTATTTTGTACTGCTAGTGAAGATGAGGTAGATGTGCTTATGTCTGGATATGCATTTTGTCTTAGAATTCTGCATGAGAGAGGCTTGAACCTGTCAAGAATCCAAGGTTTGAAAGTTCAGTTGTGCTTCTTTTTTTAATTGTCACTATGTTATGTTTAACTAATAGATGAATGATTTCTTATAGCTGGAAATGATAAAGTAAAAAGTGCTTTATCTATAGACAAGGAGTTATTCCTCCGAAGCCAGCATTCTAGCATGATTAATGGTTTGCATGGCCGTTTCCCTACGTATGGACCTGTTGTTAGGTGAGATCTTGTTTTCTGTGGATTAGATATGGCTTGATATTTCTGTCTTACCTGTAAAGCTGTATCTTTCATGTTGATATTTGTTCACCCTTGCATTAATTTTCCTTTTTCTTTTCCCCTGTTGTAAAGGCTTGCAAAACGCTGGGTTTCTTCACATCTATTTTCATCATTCCTGGCCGAGGAGGCAATTGAATTGGTAGTTGCATACCTCTTTTTGAAGCCATTTCCATTTCATGCTCCTTGCTCACGGATTACTGGATTTTTAAGGTATGCTTGTCTCTACTGCCTCAGATGGCTGATCATCATAATCTCACTTATCCTGTGTCTAACTTACTTTTGTAGGTTACCATTCTGGTCTAACTTTTTTCTTGGTTTGTTAAATGAAAACTACTTCTGGCCACAGAACAAATGTTTCCATTTGTAATTTGTTTTGAATGGTGTTTCTTCTATGTAAAAACATGTTCCTTTTTACTATGTCTTTTGTTATTCATTAAATTAAGATGTCAACTTGAACTGCAGGTTCTTGCGGTTACTATCAAATTATGATTGGATCTTCTCTCCCTTGATTGTTGACATAAACAATGATTTTACATCGAAGGATGAGAAGGAGATAAATGTGAGTACTTTATGTTGTATTCAAATTATTGGTATTAATGCTTAACAAATTATTTACTGTTAATATCATCTGTCAATATGTGATGGGTAACATTGTGTTTTGTTGGACAGGAAAACTTTATGTTGAGCAGAAAATCTTATGAAGAAAATGCCCAAGATGTTGAGACGGCTATGTTCTTGGCCACATCATATGATAAGGCATCTGAAGCTTGGACCAAGTTCTCACCAAACAGATTGGTAATTTACTTCCTCTGTATTCATCATCAACAAAAACAGTCAAATTTTCACCTTGAATTGTTTCATATTTCTTCATATCAGTTAGAAACTATAATAAATGTTCGTGTAAAAAAAGTGGTATCGCAAGCTGTTGTTTGCAATATATTGTTCTAAACTTTAATTTCAGGTGCTCAGATATTAGACTTCCAGTCATCAAACAATTATCTGCTGCCATGTATAGTTTCACCAAAGCAAATGTCTTCTTTTGCTACTGAATTGAGGTTGAAAGTCCTAGAAACAGTAACTGATTTAAATTTCTTCTTTCAGGAATATTAATATATTAATGATGCCTTTAAGCCAATAACTACGGATTGGAGAACTAGGCTGACTTGCATGAATCTTGAAAGTAATTTTTTTATGATCTCTTATCTGCCTTGGCATTGATATGCAAACTATTTTTGGAGAAATGAACTTCAACATTATTGCTAGCAGCAAGTAATGTTATATATGAGCTCATTTCCACAGATACAACCATGTTAAAGGCCATCATTCTTTCCCATGGATACAGAAATTATTTTCTATACTATTTCACTACTTGAGTCCATGATAGTTATGCATGTTGGTTATTTCAATGGTGATGATGGTATTGTTCGTTATACCAATAGTGGTGTTAATGTTGATGGTCAACACCTATGGAAAGAAATTGTTCCATTTGTTAAGCAAACATGATCCCCTTTTTCAGATCTCTCTCTCTCTCTCTCTCTTTCTCTGTGTCATGCTTTTGTGGGTTGGTTGCCCTATATATATGCACATATGCATATTCGATTTCTCTTGGTCAAGGTTTTCAATCTCAGTCCTGAATCCCATGTCGGTACATTACCACAATGGGTCAGGTCAGTACAGTATGCCCCTGTACTGACACATGGTACGCTGTTGGGATTGGGGACAGCAGCTGAACCATGTATCAATACAGAGGCATAACAAGCCCTTGTACCATACAGGTACACTATTGGGTCAAAATGCTATGCCTTGTACCAGCTATGGTGCACGTTGGTACTGGAAACCTAGTTGTCATGGATTGGAAACCACTGTTGCACTAGTATTCCTAGCCATCTGACTACCAGCACCTAAGTCTGAGGATGCAAATGGGTCCAATTGGTTTGTACTTTGTTGGCTGGTTGAATCCTGATCCTTTGGTGATGCAGTCCATTTTTTCTCATTTTCACATCTTCTCTTATACATGTAACTTGCCCGAACTATTTATTTATTTATTTTTTTTCTGTTTTTGCATGTAAGAACTGCAAATATCATTTGAACTCTCTTTTTCTTCTGATGGTATGGCATCTGTATTTGGTATTATAGCATGAATCCAACTTATTGAGTTGAACTTGTGCGGTTATTTAAAGTCTAGGATGACTTTAAACTTCCCTGCACTGTGTTAGAGCTCCGAGATATGTCAATTTTTTTCTCCTTTTTTAACATGGTAAGTTTACTAAAATAGGCAATATCATTATTCCATTTAAATTAACTTAAATCTTTCTTGATGGACAGATAATTTCTTTCCTTTTTCTAAAAGTCTAATGCTTCTTGTCTTTGGATGGGCCTTTTGTTGATTCTAGATGCTGGTGATGAACCTGACCATTGTTTCTAGATGCCGCTGTATTTCTAACTAATAACTCCACTGTATTTCTGACTAATAACCTCTCTGAATAAGCAACTGTTTCAACACCCAGCTCCTTGTTCCAGAAAAGAATTCTGCTTGTTAGTGGTTAATCCAGCGGTCATGAGATATACGCTTTTAAAACATCACTGTACCACAACATTCTATGCATGGTCCATGATCATGTCAAGTCACTGAAATTCTTTCAAATTATTTCTTTTGTATTTACTTGAGTGCATGTGATGCTAATTTAGACATTGATCCTTGGTACAACTTTTTTTTTTTGTGGAGAAGGTGCTCAAGCGGATTGTTTCTTATGCCCGAAGCAGTGCAGATCTTTTGACCAATCTGATCCTTCAGGGTCATAATGGCCCTTACACATGGGAGGTGACACCTGATTTCCATGCTTCGATTGATTTCGGTGGATTACAATAATCATTTCATCTTATTACTTCTGTATTTGGTCATAGTGTCTGTTCCGGACTCCTTTGAATAACTATGATGCCGTGGTTCTTCTCCATCGAGATAAACTTTCTTATCCTCGAAGCCTTCTTTTCCCAGCTGAAATTAATAATGGTTGGTTTATTGACTTGCTCAATCTTTAGTGTGGTCTTATTGCTCTTCTTTCTAAAGCAAGGTACTTGGGGACAACCTTGCAGGAAAGCATGTAATTTGGGGAAGAGCAAGCAAGGGTTTCCATCCCTACATGTCACTTGGGGGTGCACTGAAAAGCTTGGAAGATGCAAGGAATAAGCTGATGGTCAACTTTGATCCAGTTAGATATCTTTTGGAGGACCTGAAGGTAAACATGTCACTGTTTAGCTACCAAAGTTCAATCCATTTGATGGGAAAAGAAATTTATATTGTTTAATCAATTAACAGAGGGAGTTTCCGGACACCTTCAATGTGTGGTGTGATTCTCTTGGAGGTGATGCAATTGGTCTGACATGGGAGAAGAGGGATTCAAAGGTAACTGGATCATTTAATGGAGAATTTACATCATCGCTGGTAGAACTAACCAAAAAAATGCTGTGCTCCCTTTCATGTTATTTGGAATCGGTTGAATATCTAATTCCTCCGTATGGCATCAAGTGCTATTCTTAACAATAGACCATTTTCTTGTTCAATTATCTCATCCTCCTTGTGCGGTTATAGCATGGGGCTATTGAAAGGTAGATCAAATTTTGACAGATTTTTTGCTTCTTGCAGAAACGTGGTCGAGATGAAGGTGATGAGATTAGGAGAGACCCAACAGATATTCTAAGAGAAGTCGGAGAAGTGGGTAAGGGGTTTGTGAAGAGTGTATATCTTCTCAAGGCTCCAAGGTTCCATAGCTAATCCTATGTTCTTCCCATCATAGCCCATACATGCTTTTGTTAGTTTCTGGCATCGAGATAGCTAGACATATGCTTCAAATCATCAGTGAGAATCAGTTTGGTATCTCAGAGCTAGAAGATGTCAAGGTTTAATCATGCAATCGTTCCCAATGATGGGATCGCAATTTTGTTCATCAGGTGGCAACGATCATTGTTGGGTGTGATTATAGCGAAGTTAAAATTGCTGGTTCATGCTTTGTTTGACATCGGGGGAGAGCGAGGTTTTGGGTGATCAGAGAGATTGGTGCAAAGAAAGCACCAACAAAGCAGAAATGTGTATATTTTATATATTAATTAAATCGGGGGCTGTCATTTATAATATTTGTTCTGTAATGTGGTGGTATGCGTATCACATCGGTAGGATTAATGGCAGAAATCGTTTTTCCCCACAAGCGATGGGTGAGTTATGAGATCATAGTTGTCCTTACCTAGAGCTGGTTAGCAAATAGGTCACCAAATACTCGGACTCTAGATGCCTGTGTAGAAAAATTCTTGCTGGCTTTTTACATCTAAACCTTAAAAACTGATTCAGTGGGTTACTTTGTGGTTTTATGAGTTAATTTTTATGGGGTGCTCTTTTATTATTTTTAATAAAATGATACAAAATGTCATAACCGTCCATTACATAAGGGTTCTTAGGATGATGTTATTTTTTTTTTCTTCTTAAAAGTATTCTAATTTGGTTGAACTAAATCAGATGGATCCAAAGTTGGTTCAATCTAGATTTTTTTTTATTTATTTATTTTTTCAGCAGCCTCCACTAGTGATCCTATGGTATTTCGATCAAAATTTATTCCTCATTGTGCCGTCTCTCTGTCGGTATCGTCTTTCTATCGTTGCTGGTTCTTCATCAGTTTGCGGATGGTGGGGGATGTGGGGAGTTGTTGGTTCTTCATCAGTTTGCAGATGGTGGGGGAGGTGGGGAGGGGGGGGTGGGGGGAGGTGGGGGGGGTGGGGGAGGTGGACGAAGGAGGAGAGGTTGACGGTGGTAACAAGGAAAGAAAGGGGAGGAAGTGATGCTGATGGCGGGGTGAGTTCGGTGGATGAGGAGGTGGTAGGGTGGCGGGGTGAGTGCGGTCTAGAGGGAGGAGGTGCAGGAGGAGACGGGCAAAGAGGGGAGTTCGGTGGTGGTAGCGATAGAAAGGAAGGGGAGGAAGTGGTAGTGATGGCGGGGTGAGTTGGGTGGAGGTGGCGATGGTGGCAGGATGAGTTCAATGAAGAAGGTGGAGAAGGTGGGGAAGGAGGAGACAAGCGAGGAGGGGAGGTCGGTGGTGGCGGTGACTAAATGGAAAGGGAGGAAGTGGTGGTGGTGGGGTGAGTCCGATGGAGTTGATGATGGTGGCAGGGTGAGTTCAATAGAGGAGATAGAGGAGTTAGAGGTGGAGGGGGGAAGAGGAGATGGGCGAGGAGGGGAGGTCAGTAGTGGTAGTGATGAAAAGGAAGGGGAGGAAGTGGTGGCGGGGTGAGTGACGTGAGTCTGATGGAGGAGGAGGTGGCAACATGGCGAGGTGAGTCCCATAGAGAGAGAAGAGTTGGAGGAGGTGAAGAAGAAGGAGGTGGTGACGGTGGCGGGGTGAGTCTGATGGAGTGGGAGAAGGTGGCACTATTGAAGGGTTGGGGGGAGATGAATTGGGTTTGAAAAGGGAGAAAAATATTTAGGAAAAGGCTCTAAACTTAAAAAAAAAAAAAATACTAAGCTATCCGTGCAACCATAAAATAGCCTTGGAGTTCTATAAAGTTACTTGCATCAGCTACGCCCATGACTGGCAATAGGAGATTACCGATGGATGGATCTTGACGATCCATATTGAATCAAATAGGCAATATTTTTTTTTGAAGATTAAAATATGATTCTATGTTTTGCAGTACTATAGCAAATGCCTTATTTCTATGTTTTTCTCTGTTATAAACTTCAATAAGTATAAGCTAAAAAGTGCTGGGAACCATAAATGAGCTAGGAGACTGATTGGTGCCAGCTTCTAGTGATTGATGTATTAGAGGTGGATGGAATGCTCAAACTTCCATCCTCTTTTTCCAGTTGGCTTTCTATTTGGCACATGAATGTGCTAGTTATAGGTTGTGTGGACGAGGATCTTTAACTTAAGAATACTAGATTTAAGGACGTAAAACAGAATTGAAATAGAAATCAGAATAATCATCTCTCTCAATATATTTGGTTAATGATTGAAATCAGAATGAAATTTAAATATTAAGAAGAGTAGAGATTAGATTTTAGTGGGTTGGAACATATTCTTATTTTTTTTGGAACCGAAATCCCTCAATTAAACAACTGGTACGAGAGTCACTCATTCCCAATTCCATGATAGAGTTCCCCAAACCAAACATGCCCTAAACTTGATATATCAGCATAGCAAATTAAGTGGTTAACATCCACACACGTATGTGAAAATACATGGTAATGGTCAGTGGTCAATATTTTCTCACAGGAATGGCGGTCAATGCAACTTTGTTTTGTTGTTGGAGTGAGCTTTTGTTACTTGCGACTATCATGGGTACTGGAGTTGTTCACCTGATCAATACCACTGTCCCTACTATTGAAAAAGAATCCATGGTGTGCTAGATGATGTCTGCAGGGTAGTTTTTTGAGAGACTATAATTTTGGAGAGTGATGATTCCCTTTGCTCACCGAGAAAAGGTGGTTATGATTCAACAAAGATGGCATTGTACACAAAATTTCTGAATATAAACTAAGAAAAGAAACAAGAAAAAAGAAACATGAAAGAAGCACATCACTAAGACCAAGCTATGCTGTCAACAAAAACTTATCGTTCAATCTGGCTGTCCAAACAATTTCATTCCTTGATCACCATAAGGTTCACCACGACCAAAATGAGAAACTATTCCTTCATACTTGCTACCACAACTTGTAGTAGAAGAACTTTGAGAAACAGGAGCACTATGTAAATGAACTCAGAAGAACAATTACAAATTTGATATGCTAATCCACCAAAAAAAGATCACCCTGGGTGATTATTTAGAAATCATTCAAGGATTTTAATGATATAACATGTAGTTAATGTGCCAACTATCTTCCATCCTTCCCCTGCCATGGTTAAGCATGGTGCTACTCACCAGCATAAGCATAAAGAAACAGGAATTCCATTCTTTCTGCTTTCACTTTGATTTTTTTCCTTGCTTCTTTTTTACCACTTCATCAATGTACAATATACCATTGCCTTTGTAGACTTCAGGGGGCTTACAGCTACGAACAACACCTGCAAACTGGTGTACCCTTTGTTTGTCTATCCCTGTATAACAAATAATGTTGGGTTTAAAGCAGAAAACACGAACAGCAGGAGGAACAGCAAATTCAACCTCATGACTGTAGCCCAATTTTAAGAACAGTTGGCGACCTTCTGCTTCAGTTCTTGCTCTAAATCCAACTCCCACAATCTTTAGAAACCGAAAGAATTTGGCTTCCATCTACAATTTCTGGAAGCTTGGCCTGTCATAGAAATACAAATTAATAAAATGTCCATCTGAAGCTACAGGCATGTGTAAAATAACACCAATTCGCTACATGATCTGCAGACTTTTCATCAAGGATTTTGACACTAACCTTAGACAGATAAAGAAACCAGATTTATTACCTATTTTGATTGCTACCATCACCAATGACTTTTAAAATTAACTCTCAAAAAAGAAAAAAAAATTAAACAACATGAATAGCTGACTGGCTTCATGCCCTTGAGAGAAGAGCAACTATTAACCACCATTTTTCTAGTTCAATATATTCACAACATGTTTGCTGATGTTAGAAATAAAAGTGAACCAAGCAAAACAAACGAATTTCACAAGCATGATACATGAACTAGTTTAAGTGAAAATTGATATCGTTTAAAAGCAATAACTAAAGTGAAGGAATATAACAAAAAAAAAAATGATGTCATCATATCGAAAATGCCTTATTTTCTGCTTGGGAGGTCAAGATCTTTGTTTGGCACTATCCAGAAATCAAGTTGTTATGAAGGATAAACTTGAGCAAAAAAATCTCATTTTTTGGTCCGATACCAAATCCTGTAATATATAAGATGAGACAGCAGATTATATCTTTTCCTAGAGTTGCTTCACTCTTTCGTTGCAGAAAGATCTCCTCAGAGCGTGGAGTTTAAACCTAAGGGGATTGAATCTAGAAGCGCTGGTCACATTGAAGGGAATGAAATGTGAGCAGCAATGTGAGAGGAGTTGGACATGGCCGCTGCAACTTTGCTTTGAAGTGTATGTCTTAAAAGAAATGGGCAAGAGTTCAAGGCTGTTAAGTACAGTAGAAACAAAGTCTAGAGAGGAATGTGGATCCTTCTTCATAGATTTCAGTCCTTAAAAGACAAGGAGCATTCAAAGGTTATCGAGGTGATGGAGGCGTCCAATCCATATTGTGGCCTCTGCTGGATCTGTTATTGAGCCCTTCTCTATCAGCTATTAGCTCCCAATTCTATTATTCCCCCCTGCTACTTTCAGCTTTTACTCCTTGCCTTCATTTCATGTTCTTGACCCTATATGGGGTCTGAGTAGAGCTAATATGAGGATAGTGACACAACAACCCAAATAAGATTGGTCTTGACTGGATGACTTAGGATGAGACAACAATAATCTGGAAGTGATATATCATCTCTAAAGTACTGACTATTAAAATTCATATATTTTTGGAGATCTCTAGTCTATGCATCCAGTGATAAAAAAAAAAACTATTTAAATAACAAAAACGATATATATTTTTTTGGACCATTGGATGCACAGACCAGGAATCTCTAAATCACATAATTTTTTGATAGTATGTAGCTTAGAAAAGATAAATCATATCCAATGACTTGGATCATTGATGTCAAACTCTCGATCATCCGGTTTGGATCAATCTTATTAAGACTGTTGTGTGGACGCCCACATATTTGCTCTACTCTTAGGATCTTCTCTACTTCAATGTAATAGGCTAATGATCTTATGAATTCGATATGCTACCATCAAAAATCATAGCATTAATGTCAAATTGGAATTTCTAATATGCAATTAAACCATCAGTTTTCCTTAAAAAAAAAATCATCAGTTAATATATGGCCCCAAAATGATTATGAGCCAAAATCATAATGAAGAACCATGAAAGTTTTGGATGAGAAACATAACAATGATCTTCTAAGTAACATTCTTATCACTGACACCACATCTACCCTTAGAAAATTAATTAATTTTCCCCCTAGAGTTCTAAAAATAATATTTCAATTCTCTAATCCGATCAATGTGGTGACATTCTAGGCACGAGCGTATGTGATTCGATGTCCAAAAGAATTTGCAAGGCAAACAATCACTGCGGTATAAACTATATCGTAACAATCTTTCCGAAATGCTTTCATTCCATGAACAAACATAATCAATTTTTTAAATTAAAAAAAGATCAAAAATTAAAAATAATGGAAACTAAAAAACATATATCCGAAGTCTGAGAGAGGGCAAGCTTACCACGAGTGGAGCTGCGATCCACGGCCGGAGGGTGGTCGTATGGCGGTCGGTCGCTGGTGGTGAAGGGCAGAGGAAACGAAGCGGCGGGAGACGGAAGGTTAGGGTTACGGGTTTCCTGGGGAAGAACGCACGTGCCGTCTATACACGATATAAGGCGGTAACGATGCGCCGAGTTCTTAACATGCTCACACTTTGCAAACCAATGGTCGGATCTGATCTCGGGGACTCACGAATCTTAACGGAGTCCATGAACTAAATAGAAGCGCACCAGGATGCGCCGTTAAGCTTCTCGCCGACCACTAATTGCTTTCACAGCTACCATCTCCTCCCGGGCTCTCGAGAGCTCGATCCCTCGCTTCTTCTTCTCTTCCCTTTCTTTATTCTCCGCAAAAAAAAAAAAAAAAACCAAAAGCAAAGGGAAAGAAAGGAGAAACGAGTAAAGAGATGGCATCGAACCCTCCTCTTCCCTCCTTCAAGATTTGTTTTCAGAAATTTAACAATTTCTTTGACCAGATTATCGCGGTTTATCTCTGGTCTCGTAAGATTATTTCGACTGATTTTTTTCTCGTTTAAAAAATTTTCTTGAGACATATAGATAAGAATATCAATAATATTAGATTCTCTTAGCTGTATCATTATTTTTAAATTTTTCGTGGACTTCGCGAAGATGTTTCATCGTTTGGTTTCGGAAGATTAATTTAATGTGATTGCTGCTGCAGATAATCTTGGATTTGTCGTCGGTGGCTTGCCGTCATATTTTAGCTGAAGTAGCTATTGTAGATAGCTACATGAATAGCCTTATTTAAATTGCATTTGTTAAGGGCTGTACATTGGGGTTGACCCATGCTAACTACAACTGTTGAAATTGTCAAGAGAAGAAATTGATCCAATCAGAATTAACTTTTAATTAGATTTGATCAATTACTAACATGGTCCATTATCAATGATTTCTAATCCTAGATCTATCCCAGTTAAATGGACTTGACTCAAGCTAATCCATTAACCCATGAATTATGAAATTAATGTCTTAAATTTTTGATTCTCAAATCTAGATCATTTAATTCTTAATTAAGTTTTGGGCTAACATGGGTTCGGATTCGATGTTTGAAAATAATTTTTAATTTTATAAAATATTTTTATAATCAATCATCTAATGATCAAAATATTAATTTTAGATTTAATATATACTATTTTAGATCTAAAATAAAATTTTAAATTTTTTTTTATTGTTCATCATCATGAAAAAAATCGCGCAGTACCCCTACACATCATAAGAGATCCCATCGAATGGATAAATAGAGTTGTGAAATCTTGATTTTTTCTATGATCGGATGGCTATGAGGATCTGTCCAATCAGATTACTATACTATTTAAATATTAAATTAATTATTTAGATCTAATCTAAATAATTAAAATCAAATTTTATAAAGATCAGTACAAACTAGTACAACCTTTACACTGTAACGGGTAAACCTTACATCAGGACAATCTTATATCAGTTTGTACGATCAGATCTATAATTAATTTTAGATCTAAACATCATATATCAGATCTAATCTAAATTAAATTATAGATCTAAATGCATGTAATATCAGGTTATATGCAAAAAAATTCATGTCATAAGAAATCGCTCTCTGATACCAATTGAAGAAAAAATGGATAGTTCGAAGTATATATTTTTAAAATTTTATAGCAAAAAATAAAAGATTAAATACTTTAATCTTCTAAACATGTCTTGGATTATATCTAAACTATCAATTAAGGATCTATGATATGAATAATTTATATATAAAATCTGATATAAAATAAAAAACTGCATCGATCATATCGACGCCCTGAATCTGATCTAATCTTTAGATCACATCGGTTGAGTTCAGAACTCATCACCTTTTTATGGATTGATGATCTCTGCTATTGGTAAGTATGGTATGAAACTCTCACTGATACCGAACAGCCGCACAAATCGTCCGACCTCTACAGATCATCCACTCGAAGCTCTGATCAGATTTTCTTTCGTGGGAGTGCTAGCTCGCATCGAAGGCTCTAGATGGCTGATCCAAGCTCCTTTCTTTAGATCTCCCATACTCCTTTAGATCAGAGGATGAAGCTTTACAAGAAGGTGGTGGTGTGGGAGATTGGATAAGACTCACTTTTGTATTTTTTTTCTCACAAAATCTAGAGTTAAAATCTTAGACCCTACACCTCACGCCCGAGAAAAAGAACACTTCCTTTGTTTCTCATGCACGGAAGCCCAACCCACTCTCAACTTGTCATGCCCCAACTCTCAAGTTTCTCATGCCAAAAATTACTTTTAATCTCACACAAAACTGATCCCTTCTTAAGGGTGGCGTCCCATAGAAGATAAGGATATGGAAAAGATAGTTTCGGTTCAATTTCAAACATTGATTGATCCTTATCACCAATTCAAATCAAATTTGAATTAAATTTTGAACCAAATTTTATCTTCATCTTATGAACTCAAAGAGAGGTCAACCAACATTAGAATAGTATAAAAAATATCATGCAAAAATACTTTATGCATGGAGAAAGGTGATGGCGTGAAGAGAAGAGTCCAACTCAATTTGGACTCTAGATTTTCATTCAAATTCAAATATATTTGAACTCAAATTTAAACCAACTAATTTCTAATTTCAAAAAAATTAGATGTAGATATGGAAAGCTTTTGGGCATGAGAAAAATTCACTTAAAATTTTTTTTTCACATGAAGAATAAGAGGGCGCAGAGAAAGGAGGTGCAAGAGATTTGAATTCGAATTGTTTTCTCATCCAATTAGATTCTTAACCCAACCAAATTAGGTTAGACCCAATTGGATCACTAAACTTAATCTAATTAGATAGTAAATAATTTTAATTAAATTTTAATCAAATTAAAAATTAATCAAGCTCAAGTCCTGATCAAATCAAGAATCGAACATCTTTAGCGATTAGGTCATCTCATAACCTAATCGGGTCAAACCAAATTGAATCTAATTGAATTAAATTTGATCTAAACCTCAATACTCAATTAAATTAAACTAATTAGTAATCTAATTACTAATCAATACTCCTCTAATTCATCAATAATTAGTAAATTGATTTATTATAATTTTTGCACAGGGTTAACCATCAATTGAATTGACTGTTTTATCCTAGAATAATTTTTAATCATCGATCAGCCATATGATCCGTCAGAAATTTTTTTTGAGTATGACTCTATAGGTTTGAATTTAAGTTGGTAGTATAGGAACAATCTTTCTATATCAATCAAAGTGACCATCTAGCAATGATATCCGACGTCCGGATAGATCGAAAGATTGCAAAGCATCATTCAAGAACCTATTGGTATATGGTTACCGTATAATTTATCTCTTTGACCCAAATGCTCAAGGTGATCAAGGATTTAACTGTCAATTCTAATATGGTCATCCACATTATATTTTAATTTTTAAAATCTATCATATGGATTATCTTGATCGAGATTTTACTGAATTGAAACACATCGATACATTAACTCCTACTTATTCAGAGGGGTTAATTTCATCTTGACTCACACACTGACTTCTCAAGTATTTGACTGTGCTCAGAAATCTTTCATCACTGAATTAAAAATTCAGATAGTTCGGTATCAAAGTACAGTGAGTTGCTTGCAAGTCACTATGATGATCTCAGGTCGAAGGGACACTTATACTCATATCCTTCATGAACTACTCCTGACAGCAGAGTACTCAGCAGTTGATCACGATCAGTGAGATGTACTCTTACATCTCACTTACATGCCATGCCAGTATCTCCGCACTTCTTGATTAAGAAGACAACCAGCGTACATGACACACAACGACCTATACTTGATATAGATATCTTCTTAATAATAGTATATCATTTGGTCGTGAACTTAAGGTTTAAGGACTAAACGATATATCTTCCTATATCAAATCAATAGTCCTAAGGACTTCATCACATAACAGGAGTTCAAAATAAGATGTACACAGTGATGAAAAAATCAAATAATATTTATTAATTTAATAATTTATATATAATTATAATAATAAGCTTAACCGTCAACAGACTGACGATTGGCTTTGGGACACAATTTCCAACAAGGACCATAGAGATATTTGCTCTGGTACATACTGATATGTGCGGCCCATTCGATATGCCAGTCAGAGGAGGTTATTCATACTTCATAACCTTTACCAATGATTTTTCATGGTATGCATATGTGTATCTTATGCGACATAAGTTTGAAGCCTTTGAAAGGTTCAAAAAATTCAGAAATGAAGTAGAGAAATAAACTGAAAAGTCCTTTAAGGTTCTTCGATCAGATCGAGGAGGCAAATATCTTAGTGGAGAATTTTTAGATTATCTTAAGGAGCATGGCATAGTCTCACAATAGACTCTATCTGGAATGCCTCAACTTAATGGGATTTTAGAATGGAGAAATTGGATCCTATTAAATATGGTTCAATCCATGATGAGTTTTACTGACCTTTCTATTTTTTTTTGAGGTCATAGTCTATTAACTGTAATTTATTTATTAAATTGGGTTCCTTTTAAAACCGTTCCTACCACACCATATGAGAAATGGCATGGTAAGAAACTGAGTCTGAGTCACCTCAAGATTTGGGGTTGTCTAGTCCATGTCAAACGACAATAGGCAGATAAGTTAGAAATAAGGTCCCTTAAAGCTCATTTTATTGGATATCCTAAGGAGTCTTTAGGATATTATTTCGATCTTTCAGAAGGCCATAATGTGAATGTGAGTCGACATACAGTCTTTTTTGAAAAATAGTTTATTCAAGATGGAGGTATGGGAAGACAGATTGGGTTCCATACTGCAGCCAACATACACCTCAGTCTCCATATGGCTAGGAGATCAAGTTATGGCATAGAAAAACTATAGCACTATTAGATGAGTGTCCTAGAAAATCAATTGTTAGCTGACATATTTTTTAATTCTAAGACTTAACTTTATACTTGTAATACTTTTATTATTAATAAAGGATATTTTTATTCCAATCATATTTATGTGTCCATGATTTATCTTGAAAATTAATAAAGATGATTTTGTATATTCTCAAGGTATTGAGAATTTGAGACATACATTATTAGTGGTTAGTTTTTAAATATTCTTGATCAAAAGATTGTCATGAAAGATAGTGATCAATCCATTTAATATCGATGTACGGAACAGGCTGCTTGAAGACAATTCACCGGAAGAAAATATATAAGAAATGTGGTGAACAATGAAATAACAGGTTAAGCTCAATGTTGGGCATTTTGTTCACTTTAGATTGGATGAGGCCCCTGTCACTTGTGAAAAAATCATTCAGATATACATTATATTGATTCTTGTGAGTCACACCATTCTCAATTCTTATGTTAGCTGAAAAAAATGAAGATAGAACAGTCATTGTCAGGAATAAATCAATTGTGGATCATAATTCCCACAAAATTGACCTGTTGGATGGATGTTTGGTCAGAACACCACCTCCCAAGATCCTTTCAGTACCACGCGATGCAGCAGGAAGAAAGAAGAAACAAAACAAAAGAAAAAACAATCAAAATACGTGGATCAGCCACAAAAGGGCTCGCCTCCACGGGGCATGCAAACTTCACTATGAAAAAAAATTTTTATAAGAGGAGACCTCACCCTCAACCCTTGTACACCCAATTCTCTCTCACCTGAAGTTTCTCTCACAAAAGCTCTCTCTCTCTTGGAGACCTCCTGAACCCCTGAAGAGCCTGGCGATCGCTGTCCAGGAGCCTCCTGCTCCTTCTCTCACAGTGCCCTCGCCTCTCTCTCTCTTCTCGGGGTCGTACGGCCTTCGTACGGCGAGAAACCTGAACACTGCCCTCTCTGTTTCACGCACAGCCCTATTTAAAGGGTTAAACACGGTTTAAAACATAATTAGAGAAGGATCAGGAGTCCTAAACAAAGCCAGATAACCCCTCGGACCGTCGGATCAAGACCGGGAGCCTTCTGGGCCCTTAGATCGCGCTCCGGTCCATGGAATAGTACCGTGGACCACGAGAAACGTGTGGGAAACGCCCACGCGGTCCACAGGCCCCTTTGTGAACCGCCCGGTCCACGGTGGACCGAGGCAAAGGGGCCGCGGGCTTGGGTCGCGCGTCCCGCGCGGGCCTGTGTCGCGCGTCCCGCGTGGGCCTGGGTCGCGCGTCCCGCGCGCCGCCGCCTGCGGTCGCACCGCTGCTGCCCGCCGCCGGTCGCCGACGGTCCTCCGCCACCTCGATTCTCGTGCCGACTTCAAA
Organism: Elaeis guineensis; assembly: GCF_000442705.2. Lineage (NCBI taxonomy): Eukaryota > Viridiplantae > Streptophyta > Magnoliopsida > Arecales > Arecaceae > Elaeis > Elaeis guineensis. The sequence continues at coordinate 75,188,053 of NC_026005.2, read as the reverse complement.
AGCTCGTATCTTCTCCATCTGAGCTCCGTTTTAGGTGATTTTGGTCTCGTTGGACTCCATTTTTCGCCGCGAACTTCGCTGTAGGCTCAATGTGGGCTGAATCTTGAGACGTCAAATCCTAACAATCTCCACCTCGACTCGATATTCGGCTTCTTCCAAACTCCGAGAGCTTCTGGATCTCCTTGCCCCCATGCCCTGGGGCAATCGCCTGCTGATCATGGATGGGCAAACATGGGAGTCGAGCCAGGCTGCTCGATCCCATCTCCATCGTATGCTGTGCTCCTTCTGACCTGAGACCTGCTCGGGGCATCATCCTATGGCAATAGGAATCTTACCTTGCGACGTCGCCTCTCGTCCTCCCGAGTCTCCTGTCTCGTGCCCGATCCGCCTCTTGGAGCTCCACCTCGCTCTGGGCTCCACCTAGCTCCCGATGCTCCATCTCGCACTGGGCTCCCTGTCAGGTAATAATGTCCTCTGCTCCTCTTCTTCCCCTCCAGCACAATCCTATTGCCGCGTAGCACCCTCAGGATTCCTCCACCAGCTACCGTCCTGTAGCCTCTCGAATCCAGTCTGCTAAGTGAGATAAGATTCCGTCTGAAATCGGATATGTATCGGACCTCTCCCAATCTCCTCACTGCACCATCATGTGTCCTCCAGCTGACCATCCCAATGCCTCTGATCGCACAGCTAGATCCATCCGGCAGATATACAGTGCCCTCACTGTTCTCCAGAAAGTCAAGCTGCTCCTTTCTGCAACACACATGATAGGGGCATGCAGAATCTAATATCCACTGCTGGAAAGAAGTAGATACCTCGTCAGATATCTCAAAGACATCTCCATCTGAATCGCTGCCGGCCGTCGCTACAGCAGCCACCGTCCGATTTTTCAGTTGAGGGCAATCTCTGGCTAGATGCCCCAACTCTTCACACCGGTAACACTTGGTTTTGCTCAAGTCCCTCTTGGACTTAGACCGCCCTCGTTGCGATCTCCTATCGCTCCGTCTACCGCCTCCTGCTCCTCCAGAAGCCATCAAAGCTGAGCTACCGCCACTTGAGCTCGAAGCTGGGTTCTCCCTTTTGAGAACCTCGTTCTGGAGTATCGTCGCGGTGACCTCGTCCATCTTGATAGTGCTCTTCTCCACTAGAAAAGCAGTCACCAAGGACTCGTACGAAGAAGGAAGCGACGCCAGCAAAACCAGCGCCCTGGTCTTCTCCTCAACGTTCTCGCCAACGCTGAGAAGGTCGGTGAGGATCTTCTGGAAGTGGCTCAAATGCTCCTGCACGCTCTGTCCCTCAGTTATCCACAGTTGGTAAAACTGTCTCCAGAGGAAAAGAGTGTTGGTGAGAGACTTCGCCATGTACAACTCCTCGAGCTTCGACCACAGCACCGTCGGGGAAGTCTCGTTCAGCACATGGATCACCGCCTCATCCGCCAGGTACATGCGGATGGTACTCACCGCCTGCATTTGTAGCCGTTTCCAATCCCGCACCTCCATGGTGGTCGGCTTCTCATCGTATAAAAGAGCATCGATCAACCCCTGTTGGATGAGCACGTCCTTCACCCTTGCCTGCCACAAGGAGAAATTACTCTTACCATCGAACTTGTTGATCTCCATCTTGATTGTTCCTGTTTTCTCCATCTTCAGTCTTGCTCACCACCACTGCAATCTGCGTCCTTGTACCGCCTTGCTCTGATACCACTTGTTGGGTGGATGTTTGGCCAGGACACCACCTCCCAAGATCCTTTCAGTACCATGCGATGCAGCAGGAAGAAAGAAGAAACAAAACAAAAGAAAAAATAATCAAAATACGTGGATCAGCCACAAAAGGGCTCACCTCCACGGGGCATGCAAACTTCACTATGAAAAAGAAATTTTTACAAGAGGAGACCTCACCCTCAACCCTTGTACACCTAATTCTCTCTCACCTGAAGTTTCCCTCACAAAAGCTCTCTCTCTCTTGGAGACCCCCTGAACCCCTGAAGAGCCTGGCGACCGCTGTCCAGGAGCCTCCTGCTCCTTCTCTCACAGCGCCCTCGCCTCTCTCTCTCTTCTCGGGGTCGTACGGCCTTCGTACGGCGAGAAACTTGAACACTGCCCTCTCTGTTTCACGCACAGCCCTATTTAAAGGGTTAAACACGGTTTAAAATATAATTAGAGAAGGATCAGGAGTCCTAAACAAAGCCAGATAACCCCTCGGACCGTCGGATCAAGACCGGGAGCCTTCTGGGCCCTTAGATCGCGCTCCGGTCTATGGAATAGTATCGTGGATCACGAGAAACGCGTGGGAAATGCCCACGCGGTCCACAGGCCCCTCCGTGAACCGCCCGGTCCACGGTGGACCGAGGCAAAGGGGCCGCGGGCCTGGGTCGCGCGTCCCGCGCGGGCCGGGGTCGCGCGTCCCGCGCAGGCCTGGGTCGCGCGTCCTGCGTGGGCCTGGGTCGTGCGTCCCGCGCGCCGCCATCTGCGGCCGCACCGCTGCTGCCCGCCGTCGGTCGCCGGCGGTCCTCCGCCACCTCGATTCTCGTACCGACTTCAAAAGCTCGTATCTTCTCCATCCGAGCTCCGTTTTAGGTGATCTTGATCTCGTTGGACTCCGTTTTTCGCCGCGAACCTCGCTGTAGGCTAAGTGTGGGCTGAATCTCGAGGCGTCAAATCCTAACATGACCTTGTACTAGATTGGATAGTGAAGCTTAAGACGCAATTCTACAAATTGAATAATTGCAGCAAATTCTGCGCAGATTTCTCCATTAATTGCTTTGCAAATATGGCTATTTTTAAGGTTTTGCATGTAGACTATTTAAAAGAATAAAACCAACATCTTGTGTAGTTAACAGAATTATTGAGATGAAACATATCTTCATTCCAATGCTTATCAAACTAATCCAAGTTTAGGTTGACAGATTCATAGAAATTAAATGTTAGCATTGATCTGGTATTCGATTAGGCAAGGTAAACAAATCCAAATGCTCTTGCTTATGAACCCTATTAAGCCAGATTTCATCCAATTTCATGTTTGCATACCCCAGCCAAAATACTTTCCAATGCACGGGTGAACAATCTAGGTGGGCAAGACATATCCGATGACTGTGTTTATCATTAGATGTCAGACACAATGATTAAACCAAGTGCCGCCTGTTCTTCTATTTTTCTTGCTCATAAAATGGCCATTTATCTTTATATAAATCATTCGATCTATATACTATGTACCTTGAATTGTTTTCACCTTGAAGAGTTTAGTAGCATAGTTTGAAGAGGGACTCAGGTTTATATGCATCTGCATTTTGGTTTATGCACAGGGATTATACAAGGCTAATCCTTGCATGACATAGTTTTGCGTATCTATTGTTGTTGTTGTTCATTCACAAGTAATGCCATTTGAAATGGGAAGTATATTGATAACTCTCTTGAAGTATTTATTGTAAAATTGAATTTATTTGATCATAACCAATTACTAAGTTATAATTAATTTGGAGGTTGTGGTCCATGAAGGGATAATCAGAGAAAAGCCAACCAGCAAGGAAGAAGCTCGTCAGTTCCTGAAAGGTTCACTTAAGGATTTGTACATTGTCATTTGATGGTTCAATTGCTTATGGATTCAGCTTTTGTATGTCATATTTATACCTTAACTGTTTGCAGGCTATTCTGGGGATCATGTATCCACTGTAGGATCAGTAGTTGTTACCAATCTTAAGACAGGGAGGAGATATGGAGGCTTGGATAAAGCTGAGGTATTTGTGGTGCAAAATGATTTAATTGGCAGTTTATCTTGCACCTCAGTATGCAAAACAAATGGCAGAAAGTACATATTTTGGGAACTTTCAATCAAGGTACATATTATCAATGGTACATATTCAAGGTACATAGTATTTTGGGAACTTTCAATCAAAAATATGTACTTTGATAGTTTATCTTGCATCTCAGTTGTATGTCATATTTTTCACAAATATCCGGTTCATTTATGTCTTTTTTTTAATTCAAAATTAAGATTTAATTAATCCTAACTCAATTTGTCTACGCTAGTCCAATTGTGTAATCCTAGACTAATACTCTTGTTTGTGTAATCCTATAGCTTCAATTCTATTTGGTAGTGGGATATATTCTGATCTCCATTATCAATATCATCGAAATCTTTTTCGATGGATTCGAACTTCTTCCAATTCATCTAATTTAGAATTATTGATCATCGAGATAACTCTAAGTGGTCCTACGATCCATTAGTGACACCTATCAGTATATAGTGACAATTCATCATAATTGAATGGTTGAATCTCTGGGTGCGGTTGCCGTGTAATTCCGTTCTTCGATTGTGAGCTCGATAAAACATAGATTAAGGATAACTTGTCAAACCTGATTCTTGTCATATGTTGGATTCAATCAACTTGAGTCCACTTATGAAACCTTATGGAAACACCTTTCCATCATCCACACTGCATTGGCCATAGGTTTAGGACTCAATTTTATGATCTACATAGGACTACTCATCTATCGAGGTCGATAGATCTTATCTTGGTGCACATCCTATTCTTACAATGAGTCTATTGCAGCCAACATACACCTCAAGGCTCCGTATGGCTAGAAGATTGAGTTATGATGTAGTCAAATTTCAGCAATCTCACTGTGAATAACTGAGATACTACAGATCAAAGAATTAGACACATTATCGCAGCATCGAGTTAGGCACTGATGAGAAGGTGGACATCCTAGTGACTCCTCATTTTTGATCATGTTAAGTATCCTTGTTCCTAACAAGCACTTACACTCTCGCTCCGATGTCTCCACACCGTAGATTCAAGATCCATCTACTCTAAGGAAGTGATCATGCACCAATCTCTTCAGATTAAGCACCATCTCCGTGATGATCTTATAATCGGAAGCAGTTTATGAATTAATTATTAACGACACATGTCTCAAATTCTCAATTTTTGAGAATATGCGTCATTATACCTATTAATTCAATGGACAATTCATAAATACTTAATAAACACAGATATGAATGGAAAGAAACTCAGTTTTATTAATTTATAAGTCAATATTACAAAATATGTCCTTAAAAAATTTTACAAATGTTGGCCACTCTGGCTTCTAGAGTATACATTTAATACATCACACGCAGTGTATAAAAAATTGCTCTTCACGATAGTTGGCACTTTCTACCGTTCTCTGTCCTTTCATTTAGACTTTTAAAACATCACTGTACCACAACATTCTATGCATGGTCCATGATCATGTCAAGTCACTGAAATTCTTTCAAATTATTTCTTTTGTATTTACTTGAGTGCATGTGATGCTAATTTAGACATTGATCCTTGGCACAACTTTTTTTTTTTTGTGGAGAAGGTGCTCAAGCGGATTGTTTCTTATGTCCGAAGCAGTGCAGACCTTTTGACCTGATTTCCATGCTTCGACTGATTTCAGTGGATTACAATAATCATTTCATCTTATTACTTCTGTATTTGGTCATAGTGTCTATTCCGGACTCCTTTGAATAACTATGATGCCGTGGTTCTTCTCCATCGAGATAAACTTTCTTATCCTCGAAGCCTTCTTTTCCCAGCTGAAATTAATAATGGTTGGTTTATTGACTTGCTCAATCTCTAGTGTGGTCTTATTGCTCTTCTTTCTAAAGCAAGGTACTTGGTGACAACTTTGCAGGAAAGCATGTAATTTGGGGAAGAGCAAGCAAGGGTTTCCATCCCTACATGTCACTTGGGGGTGCACTGAAAAGCTTGGAAGATGCAAGGAATAAGCTGATGGTCAACTTTGATCCAGTTAGATATCTTTTGGAGGACCTGAAGGTAAACATATCACTGTTTAGCTACCAAAGTTCAATCCGTTTGATGGGAAAAGAAATTTATATTGTTTAATCAATTAACAGAGGGAGTTTCCGGACACCTTCAATGTGTGGTGTGATTCTCTTGGAGGTGATGCAATTGGTCTGACATGGGAGAAGAGGGATTCAAAGGTAACTGGATCATTTAATGGAGAATTTACATCATCGCTGGTAGAACTAACCAAAAAAATGCTGTGCTCCCTTTCATGTTATTTGGAATCGGTTGAATATCTAATTCCTCCTTATGGCATCAAGTGCTATTCTTAACAATATACCATTTTCTTGTTCAATTATATCATCCTCCTTGTGCGGTTATAGCATGGGGCTATTGGAAGGTAGATCAAATTTTGACAGATTTTTTGCTTCTTGCAGAAACGTGGTCGAGATGAAGGTGATGAGATTAGGAGAGACCCAACAGATATTCTAAGAGAAGTCGGAGAAGTGGGTAAGGGGTTTGTGAAGAGTGTATATCTTCCCAAGGCTCCAAGGTTCCATAGCTAATCCTATATTCTTCCCATCATAGCCCATACATGCTTTTGTTAGTTCCTGGCATCGAGATAGCTAGACATATGCTTCAAATCATCAGTGAGAATCAGTTTGGTATCTCAGAGCTCGAAGATGTCAAGGTTTAATCATGCAATTGTTCCCAATGATGGGATCGCAATTTTGTTCATCAGGTGGCAAGGATCATTGTTGGGTGTGATCATAGCGAAGTTAAAATTGCTGGTTCATGCTTTGTTTGACACTGGGGGAGAGCGAGGTTTTGGGTGATCAGAGAGATTGGTGCAAAGAAAGCACCAACAAAGCAGAAATGTGTATATTTTATGTATTAATTAAATCGGTGGCTGTCATTTATAATATTTGCTCTGTAATGTGGTGGTATGCGTATCACATCGGTAGGATTAATGGCAGAAATCGTTTTTCCCCACAAGCGATGGGTGAGTTATGAGATCATAGTTGTCCTTGCCTAGAGCTGGTTAGCAAATAGGTTACCAAATACTCGGACTTTAGATACCTGTGTGGAAAAGTTCTTGCTGGCTTTTTACATCTAAACCCTAAAAACTAATTCAATGGGTTATTTTGTGATTTTATGAGTTAATTTCTATGGGGTGCTCTTTTATTATTTTTAATAAATTGATGCAAAAAGTCCTAACCGTCCATTACATCAGGGTTCTTAGGATGATGTTATTTTTTTTTTCTTCTGAAAAGTATTCTAATTTGGTTGAACTAAATTAGACGGATCCAAAATTGGTTTAACTCAGATTTTATTTATTTATTTATTTTCTTCAGCAGCCCCCACTTGTGATCTTACGATATTTCGATCAAAATTTTATTCCTCACTGTGTCGCCTCTTTGCCAGTATCGGTCTCTCTATTGGTCTTTCTATCGCTGCTGGTTTTTCATCAGTTTGCGGATGGTGGGGGAGGTGGGGAGGGGGTGGAGGAGCTGGATGAAGAAGAGGTCAATGGTGGTCACAAGGGAAAGAAAGGGGAGGAAGTGATGCCGATGGCCGGATGAGTTCGGTGGACGAGGAGGTGGTAGGGTGGCGGGGTGAGTGCGGTCTAGGAGGAGGTGGAGGAGGAGACGGGCAAAGAGGGGAGGTTGGTGGTGGTAGCGATAGAAAGGAAAGGGAAGAAGTGGTAGTGATGGCGGGGTGAGTTGGGTGGAGGAGCTGGCGATGGTGGCAGGATGAGTTCGATGAAGAAGGTGGAGGAGGTGGGGAAGGAGGAGACAAGCGAGGAGGGGAAGTCGGTGGTGGCGGTGACTAAACGGAAAGGGAGGAAGTGATGATGGTGGGGTGAGTCCGATGGAGTTGATGATGGTGGCAGGGTGAGTTCGATAGAGAAGGAGATAGAGGAGTTAGAGGTGGAGGGGGGAAGAGGAGATGGGCGAGGATGGGAGGTCGGTAGTGGTAGTGATGAAAAGGAAGGGGAGAAAGTGATGGCGGTGGTGGGGTGAGTGATGTGAGTCTGATGGAGGAGGAGGTGGCAACATGGCGAGGTGAGTCCCATAGAGAGAGAAGAGTTGGAGGAGGTGAAGAAGAAGTAGGTGGTGACAGTGGTGGGGTGAGTTCGATGGAGTGGGAGAAGATGGCACTATTGAAGGGTTGGGGGGGTGGGTGGGGACTGGGGGGGATGAATTGGGCTTGAAAAGAGAGAAAGATATTCAGAAAAAAAGCTCTAAACTTAAAAAAAAAAAATCACACTAAGCTATCTATGCCACCATAAAATAGCCTTGGAGTTCTATAAAGTTACCCGCATCAGCTACACCCATGACTGGCAATAGGAGATTGCCGGTGGATGGATCTTGACAATCCATGTTGAATCAAATAGGCAATATTTTTTTTGAGGATTAAAAGATGATTCTATATTTTGCAGTACTGTAGCAAATGTCTTATTTCTATATTTTTCTCCGTTATAAATTTCAATAAGTATAAGCTAAAAAGTACTGGGAACCATAAATGAGCTAGGAGACTGATTGGCGCCAGCTTCCAGTGATTGATGCATTAGAGATGGATGGAATGCTCAAACTTCCATCCTCTTTTTCCCCTTGGCTTTCTATTTGGCACATGAATGTGCTAGTCATAGGTTGTGTGGACGAGGATCTTTAATTTGAGAATACTAGATTTAAGGACATAAAACAGAATTGAAATGAAAATCAGAATAATCATATCTCTCAACATGTTTGGTTAATGATTGAAATTGGAATAAAATTTAAATATTAAAAAAGAATAGAGATTAGATTTTAGAGGGTTGGAACATATTCTTATTTTTTTTTTGGAATCGGAATTCCTCAATTAAACAATTGGTATGACAATCACTCATTCTCAATTCCATGATAGAGTTCCCCAAACCAAACATGCCCTAAACTTAATATATCAGCATAGCAAATTAAGTGGTTAACATCTATACACGTATGTGAAAATACATGGTAATGGTCATCAAATCGTTCCTTGATTAGATAGTGGTCAATATTTTCTCACAGCAATGGTGGTCAATGCAACTTTGTCGGGACTCATTTGCAAGATTCAGTGATTTTGTTGTTGGAGTGAGCTTTTGTTACTTGCGTCTATCATGGGTACTGGAGTTGTTCACCTGATCAATACCACTGTCCCTACTATTGAAAAAGAATTCATGATGTGCTAGATGATGTCTGCAGGGTAGTTTTTTGAGAGGCTATAATTTTGGAGAGTGATGATTCCCCTTTGCTCACCAAGAAAAGGTGATTATGATTCAACAAAGATGCCATTGTACACAAATTTCTGGATATAAACTAAGAAAAGAAACATGAAAAAAGAAACATGAAAGAAGCACATCACTAAGACCAAGCTATGCTGTCAACAAAAACTTATCGTTCAATCTGGCTGTCCAAACAATTTCATTCCTTGATCACCATAAGGTTCACCACCAACCAAGATGAGAAACTATTCCTTCATACTTGCTACCACAACTTGTAGTAGAAGAACTTTGACAAACAGGAGCACTATGTAAATGAACTCAGAAGAACAATTACAAATTTGATATGCTAATCCACCAAAAAAAGATCACCCTGGGTGATTATTTAGAAATCATTTAAGGATTTTAATGATATAACATGTAGTTAATGTGCCAACTATCTTCCATCCTTCCCCTGCCATGATTAAGCATGGTGCTACTCACCAGCATAAGCATAAAGAAACAGGAATTCCATTCTTTCTGCTTTCACTTTGATTTTTTTCCTTGCTTCTTCTTTACCACTTCATCAATGTACAATATACCCTTGCCTTTGTAGACTTCAGGGGGCTTACAGCTACGAACAGCACCTGCAAACTGGTGTACCCTTTGTTTGTCTATCCCCGTACAACAAATAATGTTGGGTTTAAAGCAGAAAACACGAACAGCAGGAGGAACAACAAATTCAATCTCATGACTGTAGCCCAATTTTAAGAACAGTTGGCGACCTTCTACTTCAGTTCTTGCTCTAAACCCAACTCCCACAATCTTTAGAAACCGAAAGAATTTGGCTTCCATCTACAATTTCTGGAAGCTTGGCCTGTCATAGAAATACAAATTAATAAAATGTCCATCTGAAGCTACAGGCATGTGTAAAATAACACCAATTTGCTACATGATCTGCAGACATTTCATTAAGGATTTTGACACTAACCTTTGACAGATAAAGAAACCAGATTTATTACCTATTTTGATTGCTACCATCACCAACGACTTTTAAAATCAACTCTCAAAAAAGACAAAAAAAATTAAACAACATGAATAGCTGATTGGCTTCATGCCCTTGAGAGAAGAGCAACTATTAACCACCATTTTTCTAGTTCAATATATTCACAACATGTTTGCTGATGTTAAAAATAAATGTGAACCAAGCAAAACAAACGAATTTCACAAGCATGATACATGGACTAGTTTAAGTAAAAATTGATATTGTTTAAAAGCAATAACTAAAGTGAAGGAATATGACAAAAAAAAAAATGATGTCATCATATCGAAAATACCTTATTTTCTGCTTGGGAGGTCAAGATCTTTGTTTGGCACTATCCAGAAATCAAGTTGTTATGAAGGATAAACTTGAGCAAAAAACTCTCATTTTTTGGTCCGATATCAAATCCTGTAATATATAAGATGAGACAGCAGATTATATCTTTTCCTAGAGTTCCTTCACTCTTTCGTTGCAGAAAGATCTCCTCAGAGCGTGGAGTTTAAACCTAAGGGGATTGAATCTAGAAGCGCTGGTCACATTGAAGGGAATGAAATGTGAGCTGCAATGTGAGAGGAGTTGGACATGGCTGTTGCAACTTTGCTTTGAAGTGTATGTCTTGAAAGAAATGGGCAAGAGTTCAAGGCTGTTAAGTACAGTAGAAACAAAGTCTAGAGAGGAATGTGGATCCTTCTTCATAGATTTCAGTCCTTAAAAGATAAGGAGCATTCAAAGGTTATCGAGGTGATGGAGGCCTCCAATCCATATTGTGGCCTCTGCTAGATCTGTTATTGAGCCCTTCCCTATCAGCTATTAGCTCCCAATTCTATTATTCCCCCCTGCTACTTTCAGCTTTTATTCCTTGCCTTCATTTCATGTTCTTGACCCTATATGGGGTCTGAGTGGAGCTAATATGAGGACAGTGACACAACAACCCAAATAAGATTGGTCTTGACTGGATGACTTAGGATGAGACAACAATAATCTGGAAGTGATATATCATCTTTAAAGTACTGACTATTAAAATTCATATATTTTTGGAGATCTCTAGTCTATGCATCCAGTGATCAAAAAAGAACTATTTAAATAACACAAACAATATATGTTTTTTTGGACCATTGGATGCATAGACCAGGAATCTCTAAATCACATAATTTTTTGATAGTATGTAGCTTAGAAAAGATAAAACATATCCAATGACTCGGATCATTGATGTCAAACTCTCGATCATCCGATTTGGATCAATCTCATTAGGACTATTGTGTGGACGCCCACATATTAGCTCTACTCTTAGGATCTTCTCTACTTCAATGTAATAGGCTAATGATCTTATGTGTTCGATATGTTACCATCAAGAATCATAGCATTAATATCAAATTGGAATTTCTAATATGCAATTAAACCATCAGTTTTCCTTAAAAAAAAATCATCAGTTAATATATGGCTCCAAAATGATTATGAGCCAAAATCATAATAAAGAACCATGAAAGTTTTGGATGAGGAACATAACAATGATCTTCTAAGTAACATTCTTATCACTGACACCACATCTATCCTTAGAAAATTAATTAATTTTTCCCCTAGAGTTCTAAAAATAATATTTCAATTCTCTAATCCGATCAATGTAGTGACATTCTAGGCACGAGTGTATGTGATTCGGTGTCCAAAAAAATTTGCAAGGTAAACAATCACTGCGGTATAAACTATATCGTAACAATCTTCCCAAAATGCTTTCATTCCATGAACAAACATAATCAATTTTTTAAATAAAAAAAAGATCAAAAATTAAAAATAATGGAAACTAAAAAGCATATATCCGAAGTCTGAGAAAGGACAAGCTTACCACGAGTGGAGCTGCGATCCACTGCCGGAGGGTGGTCGTATAGTGGTCGGTCCTTGGGGGTGAAGGGTGGAGGAAACGAAGCGGCGGGAGACGGAAGTTAGGGTTACGGGTTTCCTGGGGGAAGAACGCACGTGCCGTCTATACACGATATAAGGCGGTAATGATTTGCCGAGTTCTTAACATGCTCACACTTTGCAAATCAATGGTCGGATCTGATCTCGGGGACTCACGAATCTTAACGGAGTCCATGAACTAAATAGAAGCGCACCAGGATGCGCCGTTAAGCTTCTCGCCGACCACTAATTGCTTTCACAGCAACCATCTCCTCTCGGGCTCTCGAGAGCTCGATCCCTCGCTTCTTCTTCTCTTCCCTTTCTTTATTCTCCGCAAAAAAAAAAAAAAAAAAAAAAACCAAAAGCAAAGGGAAAGAAAGGAGAAACGAGTAAAGAGATGGCATCGAACCCTCCTCTTCCCTCCTTCAAGGTTTGTTTTCAGAAATTTAACAATTTCTTTGACCAGATTATCGCGGTTTATCTCTGGTCTCGTAAGATTATTTCGACTGGTTTTTTCTCGTTTAAAAAATTTTCTTGAGACATATAGATAAGAATATCAATAATATTGGATTCTCTTAGCTGTATCATTATTTTTAAATTTTTCATGGACTCTGCGAAGATGTTTCATCGTTTGGTTTCGGAAGATTAATTTAATGTGATTGCTGCTGCAGATAATCTTGGGTTCGTCGTCGGTGGCTCGCCGTCAGTGATCTTCTCAATGGAAAATCCAGGCTAATGATGGAAAATCCAGGCTAATTTGCCTTTCCATCCAGCAAATTTTGTAAAATCCAGGCCATAAACGCTTAATCTTTTTCTTGCTCATCCAGGCGGCATTTTGCTTATCCAGGCTCAACATAGGCTCAACAGCGGAAGTATAATCAAGTTTGCCCAACATTATCAAATTAAGCTAGCTTGATTGAGAATTAATATATGCATAGGTGAAGACAAACAAAACTGCTCATTTTTCACAACCCAGTTGATCTTCTATCCATGTACAAAATCCAAAAAGAGAAAAACCTGCCCCAGAAGGAATAATCCTGGCCCAAATTATGATGTTTTCTCTACAATAATAAAGTTGATTATAAGATTATTGCCATGGCCATCGCACAAGAAAGGCTTCTGGTTCGCCTCAATAGTTCATAATATCATACACCAAGAAAATATTAGACTTTCTACTGGTTTGTGAGGTTTGTTTTGCAAATTCTAATCCAAAACAGAAAGGGAAAAAAGAAACAGCTTGTTTTTGTGTTGGTTCACAAAAACAGTTAGTGTGTCAAAAACTTACAGCAAGATCAGAACGTATAGCCCACAATAACTGGAAAAGGAAGAACCATGTGCCTTTGAAGACACAATGCAAGCAAATCCCGGCATCTTCAATAAAATATCACACGATTACATAACCTTTTTTTTCAAAAGCTTCAAGTATTTGATAATGAGGAGTAGTGAGACTTGAAACAACTGAGCATTCAGGTCACAAGATAACAATCAAACACATTAGCAAACAATACAAGCTCAACTACGAGTGATACATACACTCAGCCATCTTCCTGAGTAGCTGATGAAACTTTGATTATTAACTTATTCAAATGAAGAAGCTCAAATATGATGTCACAATACATGTAGCGGATACACGTAGAAGGACCATAACTACACAGCTTCAGCACAGCAATTTGGAAGACTTCTTCGCTGTTATTTCATCGTTCATATTTAAAAGTTGTCTTATATAATGAGAACTTCCCAAAACTTTGTCATAGCCTGCAATGCTGCTTCTATGGGGTTCATTCATACACACTCACTAACATCTGAGACCTAACCTCACCTTTTGCCATATCTTGCCTTCATTACATCATACCAAACAGCGACTCATCACCTATCACTTCATCCTCCATTAGCGCCACATTTTGGCTTCATCTTAGAGTCTTGGCCTTAAACTATCTATGAGCGAAATCATCCGACCCTCCTCGAATAAGCAGGGATTTCCCAGCAACCCAATCTAATTATTCCCAGTTTGAACTTATCTTTTTTTGATGGAAAGGGAAGCAAAGCTTTGCCACCCAAAATTTATTAGATCAAAGTTTACAGATACATATACACGATGAGAACCCAGTTTGAACTTATCAACCCAACAAAATCTCCATTAAATTTACGAAAAGAGAGCACCGTTTCTACCTCAAGAAACTGCCATCTTCTATCGACCAAGATTTCTCCTTTAAAGAACAAATCCAACAAATCCACTAAATAAAAATTCAATCACATAAAGGTCCGAAATCTCACCGTAGAAGGTGACGAGGCCATCGGGAACGAAGAACATGAGAATCACCAGCACGCCCCAGAAAACTATCTTCACCATCCACCCGCATGGCGTCCACGATTGCGCGGATTCTTCTGACTCTCGATTCCCGCCATCAGAATTGCCACGATGGTAAAGAACAAGAAATTCCCCAAGCTGATTCGAACAACTCGCTATACGTTGTCTGGTGGAAGTGATTAATCCCCAGAACAGGGGACCTGATTCGAACGACTCCCTACACAAATCGGAATCAAAGAAGACGAGGAAAGATTGATATAAGGGTATAAGGGTTCAGAGGGGAGCTCCTCCATGAGTGGGGCGGAGTAGGCGATGCGGCCGACTGGTACCGCCAGCCAACGATCGGCACGCTCGCCGCCGCAGGCGGAGGTCTCTCAAATCCCGATTTCTTCTTCTACTCCTTCGTGGGAAACCCTAATCTTGGGTTTTTGGAACGGGAACGGCGCTCAGCGAGAAGAATCTCTCTTTTCCTCTCGAGGAGGACATACAAGAGAGGCGGGCAGCGAGGAGAGGACCGCCATCTGATAATTGCCAGCGTTCCAAGGAATCCGTACGGCGGCGCATACTGTACGTCGAGGCAAAATTGTTTACTGGCCCTTCCTTGCAACGAAAACTACTTATGAGCTCTTCGAGGACGATCCCTGTTTAGAGTCGGCAACGTCTGCCGACTTAATTTGACGTTGAATATATACCGCCCTCGCATTAGCGTACAGTGTACATCGAGGAAAAATTATTTTCCGGTCTTTTTTTGAACCAGAAATTACTTAGAAGTATGAAAAAAAAATTTGTATGTTGATTTATTGAGGAAAATTATATATGAATCCTTTGTTTCATTATGAATACTTATAAATCATGCATTAAATTGAGAAACAGGGTAAATTTGAAGTCAGGTAACGTTGCGTTTAGAAATGTGAGGGAAATGCCTCGTTATAATGTGGAAGAAATTTCTTTGGGAGAATTAGAAGATTAGCCGGTAATAATTTTCACATAAATTCAAATCTTTTTACACGAATAGCGTAGAACTGGAACTGGTCAGATTAGGACGTATCATTTGATGGAGACGGCAAATCATTTGCCATGTTCATATGAAACGTCTATTGTAATAACACAAATTCAGCCATAACACTAATTGTACGTATCTGCTCCTATCCTGAATAAATGGACCCTTTCTGTTTTGTTCTTTTTTTCTTTTATTTTTTTTTTTTAAGGGAGAGAATCATAAGAGGTGCACCAGGTAAGATAAAGGGCTCTTTTTATGAAGGTGGGGTTCACAGCCATACATATCTTGTATCTCATGGCTCCCATTTCCATTATTACCTAATCCCACCATTTCCAAGCCTCCTTCAACCTCCCATTAATCTATACATGCACCTCTTCTAACAAAAGATCATCTTGTTTTAGATCTTGCGGAAAATTTACTTTTATTTCAGGAATGAAGCTTTATGCAGTGCAACGCACCTGCCTTGCGAGCCAATTACAATAACTTAAAATCACAAATCATGCATGTACATAAAACAATAACGAAAAGCATCATACAACTAATAATTGATCTCTCTTTTATCCAAATTTATCTGATCCTCATTTTTCTCTCACTCCAATTAAGCCGGCCTGAGGACGATCTCCCACCCTCCATCTTCAACATATGAAGCAAGAAATCATTCCACGTGTCGATCGGCCCCGGCAAACACCAATGTACACAATCATTGTTCAATGCAACATTGGCATTTGGCAAATGGCCATAACGACCGGGGTGCCCATCCGGTCTCAGCAACATGACTTCAGTAGTATCCAACAACCTAAACTTGAGACCCTTCTCTCTGCCCTCCTTCTCAGCTGCTTTGAACTCCTCCACTTGTGTCAAATAGAGCTCAAGATTGAAGGTCTCCAGCCTTGTCTCATTGCTTCTGAAAGGCCTCTTTCGAATGCAGTCCCCTCCCTTGTCCCACTCACCGTTCTCAAAGTGGGCTGGAGCAAAAGTTCTAAGGAATGTCATACCTTTATAGCCTTTCAGATTGAGCAAGGATTGGAATGTAGTTCTGAAGGCCATCCTATAGCCATAATACATGGTGAGATCAGTGATGTTCTCTTTTTTGCAGTAGAAGCACCCTACAAGTTTGTTGTTCTCATAGTACATGGTGGGTCGGAAGAACCAGTGTCCGGCGGACACGATAACGTAGTCGAACTCCTCGATCTTGGTCGTCCAATTGGTATCAGGTTCATCTAAGTAGAGGTCGTAGAGACCGGTGAGTAGTGGGCCATTGGGATCAGCATCATAAGCCTTCACGAGATATGGCGACCAGATGTTGGCTAGAGTGAAGTTATGGGTGGGGTAGAAATTAATAGCGCCTGGACTTGCCATCAAATATAGCTGGGGATACATCTTCCAAGTATGTTACCTGAAAATAGTGGATGAAAGAGGAAGTGCAAGGGAAAGTTACAATCTTACACATTAATTCAAAAATTTTTGTTCCAACTAGTTGGATATCCTTGAATACCATAGTTCTGCAGGTTGCAATATATATATTCCTTTGTTTTTTATTAAAAAATCTGAGAAATTTTTCAAAAATAATCTCAACTTCCGCATCAGTAAACATGCGCGCGCGCGCGCGTGTTGATATATTTGTTGGTAAGGATGCAGATATGGTCTCGGCCTTGAAATCTGTTTGTGCCAAGCTTGAAATAGACCATTTGAATAATTTGCGTACAAATGGATTCAAGACTAGGAAAGTGTTTCAGCCTTGACTCAATAATTAAGTGCTATCGGTTACCACGGATGGGAAAAAGTCTCAATTTTTTGTACAATCAGTTATGTAATTATGATTAGACCTGGTTGAGTATTGGGCACTCTGGCCTGATTACTTTTCTTTGATCTGGTCTGAATCGGCTTTGAGTTTAGGTTTTGAAATCTGGTTCATTCGTTTCGATTAGTCAAGTAAGGTAGGGTTCGATTTCCCATCATATTTGAACCAGATCTAGGTTTTAAATATTAAAAACCACATTATTATTATTATTATTATTATTATTATTATTATTATTATTATTATACTACAAGAGATGGAACCACATTTCTGGCTGGATTTAATCTATGATATAACTAAAATCTTACTATTTTAGACCCAAATTTTCTAGATGTTGATTCAACCTTTTGTTCTTAGTTTGGGACCTAAACCACAATCTACAGGTCCGGAATTTGCATGTGGGTCATGTCCAAATCAAGTTAAATACTGGTCTAAATCAAATATATTTAGATCAATTTCTACCCTAAGTGGGACAATCAATATTAAAATGTTGACCATTGGTCCATATCGATGGCAATTTTTTTAAACGTTGGTATCATGGCTAACAATTGCTAATGACATACACCTAGAGAATAAGTGGATTCTAAAATGAAACCCCCTCTCAACAAGAGATAGGTGCATTTCTTGGACTAAAACCATGTTTGCATGTCACAATTATGCGAGGCTGTTAGCTTGCCCAAGTCTTGCCTTGTCATGTTGGTTAAAATGTCCGATTTAAGCGATTCCTACTTTGAAACGACATATGCAAGCCATCATTCTTAAAATTCCAATGGCTAGCTCTCTAGGGCTCCACACGAAAGAAATATGTGGACATGGAATTGTGCATTTTGAAAGGGGCCACCTAGCCACCCAACTCAATTAGTTGTGGATTGACATGTATTTTGATCCATGATTCTTTGATGGGACCACCAAATTTGGTAACACACACTATCATACTTGATGTTATTAGCTGTGATCGTAGTGCATGCACGTTAGGTATGGAAATAGTTGGATAAGGATATCATATAGAGAGATATGCCATTATTAGTGGCATGCAAGGCCGCTATTATATATGGTTGCATAATTAAAAGATAGTTGGAATGTCTACCGCATAATTAGATGGAAGCCAAAGCCAGCAGTCCAAATTTTAAATATTTGTATCGTAATACGAAAACTCAGCCTAACCTACCAGATGCATGTAATGTTTAACAAAATGTATGCCAAGAGGCATGGCCAAAACCGACGTGATCGCAGCTGGTCCAAGCCAACGCACTACTTGCATCCTTCACTGGATAAGGAGAAATGGTTTCAAGAAAACCATTGAAATCGTTAAACAATATGACCTCTTGAAATATGTATATATGGATCGATATGCAAACAACATTTATTTGGTTCAAACACTCGCAAACCATTGTCAAATTATGCTTTAGAATGTTTATTCATTGCAAGAACATTTAATATGGAAATTCATTTGGATATTTTTAATGTTGCAATTTATGGTCAATAATTTGGATAATGATGACAATGGCATGTGGGTTAATTATATTGCGAATGTTCAGTCATGCCATCCATATTATGTATATGAATCATGCATGAATGGCTAAAAATTCAGTTGAACATGTAACTTTTTATTTGGATCAGTGATGAAGACGCAAGGAAACTCCACATGCATGCTTGGATCAATTTCGAACCTTGTCGACTCAATTCGGGAACTTGGCAAAGCCTATGAGATTCTTTGCCTGCTACGTGACCAGTTAGAAAGTGTTCCATCCTTGCAGTGCAGCATAGTATTTGACAAATTATTATGACTAAATGGATGTGAAAAAAATTGAACGGATGAAAGAAAATTGAAGTGGCTTAGGCTTACCCTAGATAGGAGACACACCAAAGAGTACTGCATCTGGTTTCTTCCAACGGAGTCTCCAACAAAGGCCAAGGACTTTCCTCTAACAAGCTCTAGGAACTGAGCGGGGTTGAAGATGGGTAGCTCACAGTCATTGGGTTTCCATCTCCACTTCATGAAGTCAGTGTCAGGCCTTCCATACTTCATACAGTTTTGGTGCTCATGGATCGCCCAACACGTCGCATTCGTATAGTATGGCGCTTTAGGATTTGGAACCCATTCCCCTTTAAAGATATCACATTTCTTAGACAATCCTACTCTCCTTATCGGATCGATGTCTCCATTAGAAGGAGGAGAAGATGATGCAGAGGCAGCACTACTCTTCCATGGAAATGATGAGCCTAGTAAAGGGTAGAAATAGATGGGAGCAATGGTGAGGAGGACTAGTGTTAGTGTTAGAAAAAGAACCTTTTTTGGGGTGTTTTCGGGGTTTGTTTTCCTAAAAGAGGGAAGCTCTGATGCATGAGGCTTCATTGGAGTGGAATAGGATGATGAGAAGAAGACGTGCATGAAATGGAAAAGGAAGAAGATAGCTTGTACAATTTTGCAAGCTAGTGTCTGCACTTATAGAACATTTTGATTGTCCATCTTACAAATAACACCCTAGATTTAAATAACTCTTCTCACATCCCTTTAATATTTGTTACTGTTGCGGCCAATCGCCTCGTCGTCCGATCGCCGGGGAGCGTGCACCTGCAAAAGGAAGTCCGCACTGACCGGAGGCGGCTCCGGCGGGGACCCTCCGATGGTCAAGTCAGAGAGGTGACTGGGCAACAGTGAAATGTAGACAGAGAGCTCAATCGAGAGAGAGAGAGAGAGGGGCGAGCCTGCGTATGAGAGAGAGACGGAGCGGATCGATCCCTTGCACTGTTGCCTTCCCCGGTATATATAGTGGAGCTAGGTATGGCGCCGTCATTAATGGCGCGGACAAGTGAGGAACTGTCAACTCACTGTGGACTGTCAGAGTCGCCGTGAAAACATCATGTCGCCGTGTGGCCGTCCAATCACCAGGGTTGACCCGGCTCTCGGCGGGACAATGCCCCTAGGTAACTGTGCCGCATGTCCGTGTCAGAGCTGACAACGTCTGGCGGCTGTACGGTGGTTGGAGGAGCCGACCGACCCAAAATCGGTAGCCAGCTGAGTGGTGTCGGGCCCCTCCATTGATCGACGAGCATCATGTAAGTCGGCCATCAGACCCCCGGGTTCAGTCGGTCGGGATGGTCACGCCCGACATACTCCCGGCCGGCGATGGGCCGTTGAATGGCCGGTAGTTAACCGCTGATGGTATCCGTCAGTCGGTCGCCCCGACCGACTATCGGTCGATCTATCGGCCAGTCGGAGTCGTCCGTCGGAGGCGGTCGGGCCGTCAGTCGGTCGGTCGGGCCGTCAGTTGGTCGGGCCCTCCGACAGTCGGTCGGTCGGTCGGTGGGTATCCCCCAACAGTTGCCCCCCTCCACTCCTAAGTCGGGTGGTGAGCTGGCCGATGCTTCCATTCGGGCAGCAATCCCGGACGACTGGGAGTGGATTTGTCGCACGTGTAGATCCGACCGTACCGTCGGATGATCCGATGTCAGACGCCTCATGAATGTCCAGCGATCCGGACGTCTAGTCGATGTCAGAGGTCACGTCGGCGTCAGGTGTCAGACGCCATGTCCCGTCGTCGTCAGACGTTGCGTCGGTGTCAGAAGATCGGGCGCCGGACGATACGGCGTCAGGCGACCGGATATTCGGCGCCGATCGTGGGAGAGCGGGCCGCTGCCAGGCATCCCGTCGGGAACGCGAACCGGCACAGGCGCACGAACGCGGAGCCGCGCCCCGCGTGCCGCGTGTCAAGGTGGTTGGCCGGCGCCCCCTCCGGCATTTAATGTGGGCGGTGCCGCCGTCCCGGGACGGGGCGCGCCGACTCGTCCGCCAACCGGCGGGCGCCACGCGTCGCGCATCTGCAGGTCTTCGATCGGTGCGGAAGCATCTCGGCCGTCGGTCGGCCCTATATATATAGGACCTCCCGGACCCCTGACCCACACTTGCCACATTTCGCTGGGGAAACTCTGTCCGGGCGATTTCTCAGTCGTCGCGGGCAGAGCTCTTCTTCGCTTGCGGAGGGTCCATCTGGTTCGTGGTCCCCTTTTCTCCTTCTTCTTCCTTTTCTTCTCTTTCTTTTGGTTCCGGCATAATGACCAGGAAACCGACCCAGGGAGCTCGGTTGGGGAACCCGACCGACGACTCCCGATCGGCTCCGGAAGATGAGGCCTCCTCGCTTTCGGGGCCGAACGTCGATCGGCTTCGGGAGCACTATCGCATCCCGGAGCAGTTTCGGCTCTCCGCTCCAGGAGCCGGCGGTCGGGTCAACAACCCTCCGCCTGGCGATCTGGCGCTGTACGTTGAAGACCTTCGCGCGGGTCTTCGACTTCCGATTTCGGAGTTCGTCCGGAATCTACTTGATTACTACGGACTCTGTCCGGCGCAACTGGCGCCGAACTCTGTTCGTTTAATCATTTCCTTCGTGCTGTTATGTCAGCTCTTGCCGACCAACCCCCGCGTTTCACTCTTCCAGGCATTTTTTGTGCTCCGACCCCACCCTAAAGCCCGAGGGTGGTGGCTCTTCAACCTCCGGAAGGGTCTTGCTTTCATAACTGGTCTTCCATCATCCATTCATGGATGGAAGAACCAGTTTTTCTTTGTTTCCTCCTCTTCTCCTTGGGGCTTTCCTTCCCGCTGGGGTGTGCCCCGAACTGAAGCCAACGACAACAGTCAGGTGGAGGCGGACGACCGGGAGGACTTCCACCGACTGAAGGATATGTCGGAACCGAAGCAGAGGGAGCTTGTTACCGAACAAGCTCTCTATGACGCCGGCTTGAGTATGGTCCCCCGAATAGGTATCGCCCGATCCCCCGGCTTCTCTTTTTGTTCGGCTTTTGGTCAGCTTTTGGTCCGGCCTTTAACGCTCTTGTCGGTATTGCAGGGACACCGCCAAGGATGAGGCCGACGGATGTCGAGATTCGGCAGTTTGCCACAAGGAAGAGGCCAGCGTCGGGGGCCGGCCCTTCGCACCCTGCAAAGAAACCAACCCCAGCTCCGCCAACCGTCGAGGCGTCGGCGACCGACCAGTCGGAGCCGGTCATAGCCCTCGCGGCTCCGACGGTCCAAGTGGAGGAGAGGCCGACAGAGGAGGTGGCCGAAGGAATATCGGCGGCTTCGCCGGTGCGGGTGGAGTCGGATGACGTTCGGGAAACCGAACATCGTCCGGCGGCGTCCGTTGGCGCAACGGGGGGCGCCGGGTCGAACTCCAGCGTGCCGTCGCTGCCAGTCCCGTCGGTCGGGGCAGCTGATCAGGGGAAAGCCCCGATGGAGCCCGCGGAAAAAGATAGGTCGGGGAGCCGCTCAATGCCTCCCAGCGCATACTACCCCGAGGGCGCGTCGGTGTTGGCCGACCACAACCTTGCGAGGAGGTTGTGCCAAGGGATCCTCCTCCCAGCCGACGTAGAGTCGCTGCGGTCTCGGCAGGTAACCGAGATGTTGTCGCGGTTCTACCCGACGATGGTTGAGGTAAGCTTCGCATCATCTTTTCCTTAGAAATTTTTCTTAGGAATTTTCGTTTGTCATACGATTCTGACGAAGCTTTTTTTCATCGGCAGCTGATCTTCACAATGTCCGAACTGGAGGCCGGATACCGAAGGTTCGGCGACGTCCGGACAGCCTTCAAGGAGAGGTCGGCGGCGGCCGAGGCTGAGAGGGCAATGTTGGCCGACCAACTTCAGCAATCGACCGACCGGGAGGCCAAGTTAGTCGACGAGGTCTCCCGGCTTGGGTCCGAACTCTGGTCAGCCAAGAAGGAGGCCAAGCACAAAGGTCGGGCCGTGCGTCGCCTTCGGCGTGAACGGGATGGTGCCACAGCCGAACTCCAAGGGGAACGCGAGCAACTTCGGGTCAGCCTGGAGAAGCTCGCTGAAGCCGAAGAGGAGCTGTCCATCGCCCAGGTCGACGCCGAAATGGCTAAGGCCGAGGTGGAGTCGGCGAGGCAGGAGCTCGCCCGTGCTGAGGATGAGGCAAGGTCGGCGAGGGAGTCGGCCGATCGATCGGTGGTGGACTTTCGATCCTCCGACCAATACCGGGAGGAGATGCTCGAATCGGGCTTCGCCTCGTACCGGGTCGGGTTCGAGGACGGTCGGGATGCCGTCCAAGCCTTGTACCCGGAGCTGGACGTCAGCCGCGTCGTCCCGCCGCTAGCCGAGGAGGAAGGAGTCGAAGGAGAAGGAACGGAGGAGATGGCCGACCAGCCGTCGGGAGGCATCATCGTGGTGGAGGAGGCCATCCCGGAGCAGGTGCCGACCGAAGTTCTTTTGCCGACTGAAGCCCATCCTTCGGCGGCCGACCCAGCGCCGCTTATGGCCGAGACGCCGATCATCCCCGATCCTCCGTTGGTCGAAGAGGTTGACTAGGATGGATGATCGGCCCTGCCGACTATCTTTACTTTTTGTTTTTTGAAAATACATGTAATCGGGCTTCGACCCGACTTTGTAATTTCTTTTCATCAATGAATGAAACTTTCTTCTTTTTCTTCTTGTTTGTAATGCCGATTAGTGCTGCGATGTCGAACTTTAGTCGCTAACTTAAGCAAGTCACTAACCCACGTAAGTCGGTAGGACTTCAATAACTTGCGCAGCCCCGAAAGTAGAATGTGTCCCGACTTTAGGTCGGCTTCCGATAGTCGAAGTCGTCAGTCGGGTGCATCCATTGAGTCGAGAGCCGACCGAACCTGGTAAAGGTTCGGTTGACGGACTTCCATAGATGCATTTAGTCGGTCGTCGTCCGGCGCAGTATCGGAGGAACGATAGTAAGTCGGGTCCCCATGCTCTTGCGTCAGGTTCTGTGTCTTCCGACAGACGGTAGCAAGCCGAATGTCGTTCAGCCGGTCGTAGGTCGGTCGGCAAGTCGTGGATGCGACTAAGGTCGCGTCGTGTGATAGATGGTGGTAAGCCGAATATCCCTCGACCGGCCGTAGCCTGGTCGGAAGTCGCGACAATAGTCGCATGGGCTTTTAGCCTTTCTTTGGTCGGGGCCCGATCGGCCTGTCGGCCGATGGATTCTGCCCGAAAATTCGACCGTAGAAGGAGTATGAACTCCCGTCGCAACAGACGCATCGGCCTTTGTCAGGGGCGGATGTGTTGCCGAAAGTCGAAGGAGTGTAACTCCCGTTTGTAAGAGTCCGTCGGCCCTTGTGAAGGTCCGACGAGTCGTCGAAGGAGTGTCGACTCCTGTTATTGTAGATGCGTCGGTGCTCGCAAGAGTCCGATGCGTCGTCGGTGCTAGGTCCACGTCGATACGTTGTGGCTGAGCGCCGATCACTAGTCGAAGATTTTAAGACTCCGAGATTTCAAACTGAACTTGTATTCCGACTATTGAATTACAAAATTCACTGGTAATACAGCTTCAAGTTGTCAGCGTTCCAAGTTCGGAGAATGGGTTTCCGCTCAAGGGTCTCCAGCCGATATTTTCTTGGCCCGAAGGTGTCTGCAACCTTGTAGGGTCCTTCCCAGTTGGGAGCCAGCTTCCCTTGGTCCAAGGGCTTCGACACTTCTGCCTTCCTCAAGACGAGGTTGCCAGGCCTGAAAAGCTTCGGTTTGACCTTGGCGTTGTAGTACCGGGCGACCCTCTGTCGGTAAGAAGCCATTCGGATTTGAGCCTCATCTCGTAGTTCGGGGAGGAGGTCTAGGTCGGCCCTCCGACTCTCAGAGTTGTTCGGCTCTTGGTACTGCTCGACCTTTGAAGATGGTAGGCCGATCTCGAGCGGGATCATCGCCTCTGTCCCGTAGGCCAAACTGAACGGCGACTCCCCGATCGGGACGCGGGGGGTCGTTCGGTAAGCCCACAGAACGGAGCCCAGCTCATCGACCCAGAGACCTTTGGCTTCATTCAGTCGGGTCTTGAGTCCATGGAGCAAGGTTCGGTTGGTCACCTCAACCTCACCGTTGGACTGTGGGTGCCCGACTGAAGTTAGTCGGTGGCGGATGTGGAACCTGGCGCAGAAGTCTTTGAAGTCTTGGTTGTCGAATTGCCGTCCGTTGTCGGTGATGATGGTGTGCGGCAATCCGAACCTGAAGATGATGGACTTTGGATGAAGTCCTCCATCTTCCGCTCGGTGATCTGCACCAAAGGCTCGGCCTCGACCCACTTCGTGAAGTAGTCGATGGCGACAACAATAAATTTTCTTTGGCCCGACGCTAGTGGGAATGGACCGAGAATGTCGACTCCCCACTGGGCGAAGGGCCACGGAGCGACAATGGGAGCGATTTGGCTGGCCGGTTGGTGCTGAATATTGGCATATTTTTGGCATGGCTCGCACCTTCGGACCAACTCTGTCGCATCCTTCTTCATGGTCGGCCAGTAGTAGCCTTGTCGCAGGACCTTGAAGGCTAAGGACTTGCCCCCCAAGTGGTTCCCGCAAATTCCTTCGTGAACCTCCCGGAGAGCGTAGTCAGCGTCGGTCGGCCCCAAGCACCTGAGCAAAGGGAGGGAAAATGACCTTTTGTAGAGTCGGCCGTCCATGGTCACATATTGCGAGGCCGACCAACGGAGTCGCTTGGCCTCCACGGGGTCTTCGGGACTGATCCCGTCGGTTAGGTACCGGACGATCGGGTCCATCCAACTTGGTTCGGATGTTAGCTGCTGCACTTCTCCGACCCGATCGATGCTCGGTTGCTGGAGATTTTCGACGAACGTCCGACCCAAAGAGTCATAGGCCGACGTTGCCAATCTGGAGAGAGCATCGGCGTGGGCGTTCTCCGTCCTGGGGATGTGGGAGATCTCGAAATACTCGAGGCGTGCCACGAGGTCCTTCACCTTCTGAAGATACTTGATCATGGTCGGATCTTGCGCCTCGAAGTCGCCCTTGACCTGCCCCACGATCAGCTGAGAGTCGGAGAATGTCCGGAGGCTGTCGATGCCCAGCTCCTTCGCCATCCTCAAGTCGGCGAGGAGTGCCTCGTATTCGGCTTGATTGTTGGAGGCCTTGAAATCGAACTGGAGGGCGTATTCGGTGACTACCCCATCCGAATTCGTGAGCAGGAGCCCAGCCCCGCTTCCCTGAGCGTTGGAGGCTCCGTCGATGTGGAGTACCCAGGTGGAGATCGGGTCTGGCTTAGAGACCGCATCTCGTCCCAGGTTTCAGTTTCCGACCCTTGGTCGGTCGTCGGGCATTCGACGATAAAGTCGGCCAAGACCTGGGCCTTCAGGGCAGGCCTTGGTCGGTATTGAATGTCGAACTCGCTAAGCTTCATTGCCCACTTAGCGAGTCGTCCAGATGTGTCGGGCCGGCGCAGTACTGCCCTCAGGGGCTGGTTGGTGAGTACCACGATGGCGTGGGCCTGGAAGTACGGTCGAAGCCGTTGCGCGGAGACGGTCAGGGCGAAAATCATCTTTTCCGTCTCCGAGTATCTGGCTTCGGCGCCGTGGAGCACTTTGCTGGTGTAGTAAATGGGCTGATGATTTCGGCACTCGTTTTCCCGAACGAGTACCGAACTGATCGCCTCGGAAGATGTGGCCAAGTAGAGATACAAGGTCTCCCCGACCTGCGGCGGGGAAGCCAGGTACCTTTTCAGGTCTTCAAAGGCCTGCTCGCACTCATCCGACCAAGAGAAACCGTCCGCTTGACGCAGATCTTGAAGAACGGGAGGCACCTTTCAGCCGACCGAAAAATGAATCGGCTAAGAGCGACGATTCTTCCGTTCAGCTGTTGGACCTCCTTCTTGGTGTTCGGATGACGCATGTCGAGGATTGCCTTTATCTTCTCAGGGTTGGCCTCGATCCCTCTCTGAGAAACGAGGAAACCAAGGAACTTCCCTGAGGTCACCCCGAAAGTGCACTTGGTCGGGTTGAGCTTCATTCGGTGTCGTCGAAGGGTGCAAAAGGTCTCCTCGAGATCCTGAACATGGTCCGGGATCTGCGTGCTCTTTACCAGCATGTCGTCCACGTACACCTCCATGTTACGTCCGATCTGGTCTTTAAAGACCTTATTGACGAGTCGCTGGTAGGTGGCGCCGGCGTTCTTCAATCCGAAGGGCATCACCCGATAACAGTAGAGGCCCTTGGGAGTTACGAACGCGGTGTGCTCCTCGTCTTCAGGCGCCATCCGGATCTGGTTGTACCCGGCGAAGGGCGTCCATGAAGCTGAGCAGTCGAAATTCGGACGTCGCATCCACCAGCTGGTCGATCTTCGGAAGTGGGAAGCTATCCTTTGGGCAGGCTCTGTTGAGGTCGGTATAGTCGATACAGATCCTCCACTTCCCGTTGGCTTTCTTGACCATGACGACATTGGCGAGCCAATCGGGATACGTGGATTCCCGAATGAAGCCTGCTTCGAGTAGCTTGTCCACTTCTTCGTCGATGGCCCTCTGCCTCTCCGGAGCGAAGGACCTTTTCTTCTGCCTCACCGGCTTCATCGTCGGGTCGATGTTGAGTCGGTGAGTAATTGTTTCTGGAGGGATGCCCGACATATCTGCTGCCGATCAAGCAATATGTCGGCATTGGCCGTCAGCAGCTCCGCCAGTCGGCGACGTTCGGTGTCGGGCAATTGAGACCCGACCCAAACTTTTCTGTCGGGATTTTCTCCTATCAGGATCGCCTCGAGCTGCTCGGCCGGCGAACCCCGTTCTTCCTCCTCCCTTTGGTCCAGCTTGTCGATGGTCAGAGGATCCTTCGTCTCGTTGCTTTGAGCCGAGATTTGGAAGCATCGTCGGGCGAGCTGTTGATCTCCGCGCATCTCCCCGACTCCGTTTTTGGTCGAGAATCGAACAAGGAGATGGTACGTCGAGACGATCGCCTTGAGGGCGTTCAGTCCGGGTCGCCCAAGTATGGCGTTGTAGGCCGAAGGAACTTGGACGACCGCGAAAGTGAGGAAGACCGTGCTTTGCCGTGGTTCGGTGCGACCGACCGTCACGGGCAGGGTAATTTCGCCCTCTGTCGTGACGGTGTCTCCGGCAAAGCCGATCAGGGGCACAGGGATCCTTTTGAGTCGGTCAGTTGACAGTCGCATTCGGGAGAAGGTCGAGTAAAACAAAATATTTGTCGAACTTCCATTATCAACAAAAATTCGTTTTACATCATAATTGGCTATTGTCGCCGACACAACAACAGCGTCGTCGTGGGGAGTCTGGATGCCCCGAACGTCGTCTTCTGTGAAGGTGATTACGTCGTCCGGGCGTGGCCTTTTCGTCGGCTCCCCTCCTGCAGACGTCCCCGGCCCAGCCGCTTGGAGATCATGTTGATGACTCCGGCCGTCGGCTGGTTAGTCGGCGCCTCTTCAGTCGGCTGGGGGCGTCGATCGGCAATCGGTTGGGTCGGCGGACCCTTCCGAAATTTGCCGAGGTACCCCGGCGGATGAGATTTTCGATCTCATCCTTCAACTGGATGCACCGCTCGGTGTCGTGGCCGTGGCTCCGATGGAACCGGCAGTACTTCCGATGGTCGAGGCCTTTGCCTTCAGAGGCGGAGGCCGTCGCAGGTATTCTCTCCCTCGATCTCCATCAGGATCTGCGCACGGGGAGCGGAGAGAGGAGTGTAGGAGTCATACCTGGGACGCACCGGCCTCGGAGTCTGTCGGGGGGATTTTTGGATCTGTCGGGGTGGAGAAAGCCGACTATCGGTCGGGGGCCTGCTTGGTTCGGCGGGCTCCCGACCTTTTCTCCGCTTCTCCTTCGGACCTCTGGGCTCGGCCAAGCGTCGGTCGGACGCTCCTTCGTCCGCGCGCATATACTTGTATGCGCGCTCCAGTAGCTCGGCATAGTTCGGGGGAGGGTCTTGTCCAGAGAATAAGTGAATCGGGACGACCTCAGGCCCCGCTTCATGGCTGAAACAGCCATGTCTTCGTTGAGGTCCCGGACCTCGAGCGTGGCCGCGTTGAATCGCGCCACGAAGTGTCGGAGCGTCTCGTTTTCCCTGCTTGAGGGAGAAAAGGCTGTCCGACGTTCGCGGCGGCTTTCGGCTAGTGCTGAAATGGGCCACGAACGAGTGCTCGAGCTGCGCAAGGAATGGATACTGCCCGATCGAAGACCGGAGTACCAAGCCCTGGCAGCCTTGCGGAGCGTGGCGGGGAAGCCGATGCAGAAAAGAGCGTCGGTTGCCCCTTGAATCGTCATGAGAGCTTTGTAGCTCTCGAGGTGGTCGACTGGGTCGGTGGAGCCGTCGTATGGCTCCACGTGCGGCATCTTGAACCGACTGGGAATCGGCTCGTCGAGGACCAGTCGGGAG
This sequence comes from Elaeis guineensis, assembly GCF_000442705.2. Lineage (NCBI taxonomy): Eukaryota > Viridiplantae > Streptophyta > Magnoliopsida > Arecales > Arecaceae > Elaeis > Elaeis guineensis. Next base: position 75,158,898 of record NC_026005.2, on the reverse strand, counting down.
AGAGGTTGGGCGGTCTGGAAGTCGACGTCGTTCGAAGACTTCTGGCCGTCCGTCTGCAGTTGGGCGAGTCGGCGGTCGATTTCCTCGAACCGTCGCTCGTAGTCGTCCGCTCGTCGATGCTGGGAGACCCCAGGGGTGGAGCCTCCGGAAGATTCTGAAAGGGAGGCCGACGGTGTGCGCGGCCGCTTCTCCTTCCTTGCCCGTTCCAACGGGGAGGGAGAGGGCCGCTGGGACCGTCGGTCGTCGCGCCGTGGTCGTCCCTCCTCCTCTCCGTGGGAGCGCTGTTGGGAGCGCTCGCATGGAGGCGACAGGGATCGGCGCGGTCGTCGGCGGCTGCTCCTGGAAGGCATAGGTCGGGCCGCCGGTTGCTGCTGGAGGCTTTTGACTGCGTCGGTCAGTACGGTCATCTGCCGTACGATGGCCGCAATCTGGGCCTCCGTGGTCACTGCAGGGCGCGGAGAGCTAGGCTCCGCCGCCGGTGGGGGGGAGGCCTCTTCCCGGCGGGAAGAGCGCCTGGCCGACCCAGTGACTCTCGATCGTTGAGCTCTTGTCTTTGTCATGCTGTCCCCTACCTGGCGCGCCAATCTGTTGCGGCCAATCGCCTCGTCGCCGATCGCCGGGAAGCGTGCACCTGCAAAAGGAAGTCCGCACTGACCGGAGGCGGCTCCGGCGGGGACCCTCCGACGGTCAAGTCAGAGAGGTGACTGGGCAACAGTGAAATGCAGACAGAGAGCTCTGAGAGAGAGAGAGGGAGAGAGGAGCGAGCCTGCGTATGTGGGAGAGACGGGCGGATCGATCCTTGCACTGTTGCCTTCCCCGGTATATATAGTGGAGCTAGGTATGGCGCCGTCATTAATGGCGCGGACAAGTGAGGAACTGTCAACTCACTGTGGACTGTCAGAGCGCCGTGAAAACGTCATGTCGCCGTGTGGCCGTCCAATCACCAGGGTTGACCCGGCTCTCGGCGGGACAATGCCCCTAGGTAACTGTGCCGCATGTCCGTGTCAGAGCTGACAACGTCTGGCGGCTGTACGGTGGTTGGAGGAGCCGACCGACCCAAAGTCGGTAGCCAGCTGAGTGGTGTCGGGCCCCTCCATTGGTCGGCGAGCATCATGTAAGTCGGCCATCAGACCTCGGGTTCAGTCGGTCGGGATACGCCCGACATACCCCTCGGCGATGGGCCGTTGAATGGCGGCAGTTAGCCGCTGATGGCATCCGTCAGTCGGTCGCCCCGACCGACGATCGGTCGGTCTATCGGCCAGTCGGAGTCGTCCGTCGGAGGCGGTCGGGCCGTCAGTCGGTCGGTCGGCCGTCGTCGGTCGGTCGGGGCCGTCAGTCGGTCGGGCCCTCCGACAGTCGGTCGGCTCGGTCGACGGGTATCCCCCAACAACCTTCTCTAGGATAGAAATTTCCCATAGAGAGATTCCGACAATGGACTTGATATCTCCATTCATGAAGAAATAATAATAGGACTTAACTGAGAAGTTTAGGTGATGCACTAAGTTGAGGACAAAATTGATCGTGGGTTTGAGTTTTAGGCTACTCTATTTTTTTATTGTTGGGCTTTGGGCAAGCCCATTAAATTTGATAATTTCTATGTTTCCTAGCCAGTTGAGAAGCTTTACCCAAGCCCATGCATTTTATAAATGGGTTGTTTTTTAGTTGACTTGTTTCCGGCTCAAAACTTAAGAATAGCCAACCCAAACTTGTTTACTTCGAGAGAGTTCATATGTGCTGGCAGCTTTGATCAAATTTTGCCATCCTTAGAGATACAGTGGAAAAGTTTCATAGCTATTAGATAATTATTAAAATATGAAATTCAAAGAAATTAACTTTTTCATCCAAAAATTTCTATTATAATAAAAATAATAAGTATCGTAAATATTATAATTATGATTCATAAATGTAAGTGGCTCGGTTACGTTGTTATCAAATTGAATGGACCTCAACTTGAATCATATTCATTTAAATGTTGAGCAATTGGATAGAATCATCATCGACTTATTCTAACGACATAAAGCTTTTGTTCTTCATAGTTTAATAGCAAGCTAGTTTTGTCTCAAAATTTTTCTTGTTGATATGGAAGACCATAAGATGCATTATTTATTTTAATGGCTAAACTTATCCCTTCTCTTCTTTCTCTTTCTATCCTACTCTCTTTAAGATAGAGTAAGCCAAAGCCACTCCATAACTCCTAAGTCTAAACCTACGATCCCATGCAAATTTAGTCTATCACACATATAGCCCCCGAACTTAAAATAAGAGCTGAAATGCTTGAAGGATAACATCTCTCAATTTTTTTTTTCATTCATTTTTTAAAATATATAACATCACTCTAGTTTTGAACCTTGACTTCTAATTATAAGCTAAGAGCATAATCACTGAGCCACATGCTTGAGAATATCTTCAAAAGGAAAATAACATAATGCATTTCGGAAGAACAAAAACATTTGGGACTCAATAGTCAAAATGGCTATGTTGTGTTTCTTATGAAATAAAACAATAAGTCCAAATTCCATGATTTTTAAAACAATTGTGGTATTTATTTTACATTGATTAGCAAGAACATTTAATATTTTATAGAATAAAATTTAATAAGATACTAGTAAAAATGATCAAGTGAAAATCAAAGATTCAAATTATTGATCATGATGTATATTACTAAAAA